>NW_017219224.1:0-11505 GCF_001704415.2 Capra hircus | reverse complement strand
CTGCTAAGCTCTGGCAGGAAAGCGCACGTGCATGCCCCCACTCGAGACGAGGACTGACTCCCCTGGGAGACTCCAGAAGTACCCCAAGTCCGCATGTCAGCACTGGAGAGGAATCCTCAGATTCGGCACCGAACCACACAAGATCTTAGTGCCCCGGCATCGACGGGAGAGGAATCCCGAGAGGCCCCCAGCAACTCGCATGGCGACTGGCCTTTCCTGAGGCCACCAGAGCGCGTCCCTGAGGTCCCGTCGTAAGTCGAGAGCCCACCTGCCGCAACTCGAGAAAATCCAGGAGGTTCTCCCCTCCAGCAGATGAGGCCCATTTCCGCTGAGGCGTCTGAGGCTAATCACACCTAACTCTGGAACTTCCAAAGGTCCTTCACACCCTTGCTGCAACTCAAGAAGTTCCCTGACATACCCGTCTCCACTCGAGAGAAGCACGAGAGTCCGCCCACTCCAGAGGAGCCCGTTTCCGCCTCCTAGACTCGAACGGGGATCCTTTCCTGCGTGTGGGGAAAGAATTTCGCGTTCCCGTCGCATCTCAAGAGGAGCGCCTCTCCACAGGAAAGGCGAGAGGAACTCCAGGGTCGTGCGCCACCATTCCAGAGTCCCCCAGATGTCTCAGTCCATTCCAGGGGAAACCTGTTTTCCCTGCACTGCCTCGACTTTCAAGCGAGGATCGACTCACACCACAGGTGGCACGTGGGACAGCCCTGTGGGAAAGCCTCGTGGGAAACCTCTGGAAACCTCGAGGAAAGCCACAGATCCTTTGATCCCACGCGAAGGGAAGCGTGACACTGCTGCTACAGGCTCGGGAGGAAAGCGCCGTTGCATATCCCTCATCGAGACGAGAGACTGATCGTCCTGGGCGAGACTCAGAAGTTCCCCAAGCCCAAGATCCATGTCAGCACTGGGAGAGGAATCCTCAGGTTTCGGCACCGACTCCACACAAGTTTTAGGCCCGGCATCGACGGAGAGGAATCCCGAGAGGCCCCGAGCAACTCGCATGGGGACTGGCCTTTCCTGAGGCCACCAGAGCGGGTCCCTGAGGTCCCCGTCGTAAGTCGAGAGCACCTGCCCGCAACTCGAGAAAATCCAGGAGGTTCTCCCCTCCAGGCGAGATGAGGCCCATTTCCGCTGAGGCTTCTCGAGGCTAATCACACCTAACCTCTGGAACTTCAAAGGGTCCTTCACCCCTTGCTGCAACTCAAGAAGTTCCCCGCATACCCGTCTCCACTCGAGAGGAAGCACGAGAGTCCCGCCACATCCAGAGGAGCCCCGTTCCGCCTCCTAGCTCGAGAGGAGGGATCCTTCCCTGCGTGGTCGGAAAGAATTCCCGGCGTTCCGTCGCATCTCAAGAGGAGGCGCTCTCCACAGAAAAGGCGAGAGGAACTCCAGGGTCGTGCCACCATTCCCAGAGTCCCCAGATTCTCAGTCCATTCCAGGGAAACCTGTTTTCCCTGCACTGCCTTGACTTCAAACCGAGGATCGACTCACACCACGGTGGCACTTGGGACAGCCCTGTGGAAAGCCTCGTGGGAAAGCCTCGTGGGAAAGCCTCGAGGGAAAGCCACAGATCCCTTGATCCAAGCAAAGGGAAGCGTGACACTGCTGCTACAGCTCGGGAGGAAAGCGCACGTGGCATGCCCCCACTCGAGACGAGGGACTGACTCCTTCCTGGGAGACTCCAGAAGTACCCCAAGATGCCATGTCAGCACTGGAGAGGAATCCTCAGTTCCGGCACCGAGTCCACACAAGATCTTAGGCCCCGGCATCGACGGGAGAGGAATCCCGAGAGGCCCCGAGAAACTCGCATGGGGACTGGCCTTTCCTGAGGCCACCAGAGCGGGTCCCTGAGGTCCCCGTCGTAAAGTCGAGAGCACCTGCCGCAACTCGAGAAAATCCAGGAGGTTCTCCCCTCCAGGCGAGATGAGGCCCATTTCCGCTGAGGCGACTTGAGGCTAATCACATCTAACATCTGGAACTTCCAAAGGGTCCTTCACACCCTTGCTGCAACTCAAGAAGTTCCCGATATACCCGTCTCCACTGAGAGGAAGCACGAGAGTCCCGCCCACATCCAGAGGAGACCCCGTTTCCTGCCTCCTAGCTCGAAAGGAGGGATCCTTTCCCTGCGTGGTCGGGAAAGAATTCCCGGCGTTCCCGTCGCATCTCAAGAGGAGGCGCTCTCCACAGGAAAGGCGAGAGGAACTCCAGGGGTCGTGCCACCATTCCCAGAGTCTCCCAGATGTCTCAGTCCATTCCAGGGAAAACCTGGTTTCCCTGCACTGCCTCGACTTTCAAGACGAGGATCGACTCCACACCACGGTGGCACGTGGGACAGCCCTGTGGAAAGCCTCGTGGAAACCTCCTGGAAAGCCTCGGAGGGATAAGCCACAGATCCTTTCCAGCGAAGGAAGCGCGACACATGCTGCTACAGCTCGGGAGGAAAGTCGCACGTGCATGCCCCCACTCGAGACGAGGACTGACTCCCTCTGGGAGACTCCAGAAGTACCCCAAGATCCATAGTCACACTGGAGAGGAATCCTCAGTTCCGGCACCGACTCCACACAAGGTCTTTAGGCCCCGGCATCGACGGGAGAGGAAACCCGAGAGGCCTCCGAGCAACTCGCATGGGGACTGGCCTATTCCTGAGTCACCAGAGCGGGTCCCTGAGGTCCCCGTTGTAAGTCGAGAGCACCTGCCGCAACTCGAGTAAATCCAGGAGGTTCTCCCCCTCCAGGCGAGATGAGGCCCATTTCGCTGATGCGTCCACCTCTTGACGAGGGCTAATCCACGGACCGTCATAACCATGCCTGGATACTTCCCAAATCAGGCGTCCAGTTCCAGCAAACGTTGCTGCAACATCAAGAAGTTTCCCACGACATACCGGCGTCTCCACTCGGAGAGGAATCGCTGGCACGACCGGAAGTTCCTCTCGCCTTTCCTGTGGAGGAGCCCCCCGCCTCCTCTGAGATGCGACCGAGGAAACGCCGGAATTCTTTCCCGAACGCACGCGGGAAAGGATCCCTCCTCTCGAGCTAGGAGGCGGAAACGGGGCTCCTCTGGATGGTGGCGCGGACTCTCGTGCTTCCTCTCGAGTGGAGACGGGTATGTCGGGGAACTTCTTGAGTTGCAGCAAGGGTGTGAAGGACCCTTTGGAAGTTCCAGAGGTTAGGATGTGATTAGCCTCGAGACGCCTCAGCGGAAATGGGCCTCATCTCGCCTGGAGGGGAGAACCTCCTGGATTTTCTCGAGTTGCGGCAGGTGCTCTCGATTTACGACCGGGGACCTCAGGAACCCGCTCTTGGTGGACCTCAGGAAAGGCCAGTCCCCATGCGAGTTGCTCGGGGGCCTCTCGGGATTCCTCTCCCGTCAATGCCGGGGCCTAAGACCTTGTGTGGAGTCGGTGCCGGAACTGAGGATTCCTCTCCAGTGCTGACATGGATCTTGGGGTACTTCTGGAGTCTCCCAGGGGGAGTCAGTCCTCGTCTCGGAGTGGGGGCATGACAGTGCGCTTTCCTCCCGAGCTGTAGCAGCAGTGTCGCGCTTCCCTTCGCGTGGATCAAGTGATCTGTGGCTTTCCCTCGAGGCTTTCCCAGGAGGCTTTCCCACGAGGCTTTCCCACAGGGCTGTCCCACGTGCCACCGTGGTGTGAGGTCGATCCTCGCCTTGAAAGTCGAGGCAGTGCAGGGAAAACAGGTTTCCCTGGAATGGACTGAGACATCTGGGGGACTCTGGGAATGGTGGCACGACCCTGGAGTTCCTCTCAGCCTTTCCTGTGGAGAGCTGGCCTCCTCTTGAGATGCGACGGGAATCACCGGAATTCTTTCCCGACCACGCAGGGAAAGGATCCCTCGTCTCGAGCTAGGAGGCAGGAAACGGGCCTCCTCTGGATAGTGGGCGGGACTCTCGTGCTTCCTCTTCGAGTGGAGACGGGGTATATCAGGGAACTTCTTGAGTTGCAGCAAGGGTGTGAAGGACCCTTTGGAAGTTCCAGATGTTAGATGTGATTAGCCTCAGAGTCGCCTCAGCGGAAATGGGCCTCATCTCGCCCTGGAGGGGAGAACCTCCTGGATTTTCTCGAGTTGCGGCAGGTGCTCTCGACTTACGACGGGGATCCTCAGGGACCCGCTCTGGTGGCCTCAGGAAAGGCCAGTCCCCATGCGAGTTGCTCGGGGGCCTCTCGGGATTCCTCTCCCGTCGATGCCAGGGCCTAAGATCTTGTGTGGAGTCGGTGCCGGAATCTGAGGATTCCTCTCCAGTGCTGACATGGATCTTGGTGTACTTCTGGAGTCTCCCCAGGGAAGAGTCAGTCCTCGTCTCGAGTGGGGACATGCACGTGCGCTTTCCTCCCGAGCTGTAGCAGCCAGTGTCACGCTTCCCTTTGCTTGGATCAAAGGGATCTGTGGCTTTCCCTCGAGGCTTTCCCACGAGGCTTTCCCACGAGGCTTTCCCACAGGGCTGTCCCAAGGTGCCACCGTGGTGTGAGTCGATCCTCGGTTTGAAAGTCGAAGGCAGTGCAGGGAAAACAGGTTTCCCTGGAATGGACTGAGACATCTGGGGGACTCTGGGAATGGTGGCACCGACCCTGGAGTTTCCTCTCGCCTTTTCCTGTGGAGAGCGCCTCCTCTTGAGATGCGACGGGAACGCCGGGAATTCTTTCCCGACCACGCAGGGAAAGGATCCCTCCTCTCGAGCTAGGAGGCGGAAACGGGGCTCCTCTGGATGTGGGGGACTCTCGTGCTTCCTCTCGAGTGGAGACGGGTATTGTCGGGAACTTCTTGAGTTGCAGCAAGGGTGTGAAGGACCCTTTGGAAGTTCCAGAGGTTAGGTGTGATATAGCCTCGAGAACGCCTCAGCGGAAATGGGCCTCATCTCGCCTGGAGGGAGAACCTCCTGGATTTTCTCGAGTTGCGGCAGGTGCTCTCGACTTACGACTGGGGACCTCAGGGACCCGCTCTGGTGGCCTCAGGAAAGGCCAGTCCCCATGCGAGTTGCTCGGGGCCTCTCGGGATTCCTCTCCCATCGATGCCGGGGCCTAAGATCTTGTGTGGAGTCGGTGCCGGAACCTGAGCATTCCTCTCCAGTGCTGACATGGATCTTGGGGTACTTCTGGAGTCTCCTCAGGGGAGTCAGTCCTCGTCTCGAGATGGGGGCATGCACGTGCGCTTTCCTCCCGAGCTGTAGCAGCAGTGTCACGCTTCCCTTCGCGTGGATCAAGGGATCTGTGGCTTTCCCTCGAGGCTTTCCCAACGAGGGCTTTCTCACGAGGCTTTCGCCACAGGGCTGTCCCACGTGCCACCTGGTGTGAGTCGATCCTCGGCTTGAAAGTCGAGGCAGTGCAGGGAAAACAGGTTTCCCTGGAATGGACTGAGACATCTGGAGGACTCTGGGAATGGTGGCACGACCCTGGAGTTCCTCTCGCCTTTCCTGTGGAGAGGCCTGCTCTTGAGATGCGACGGGAACGCCGGAATTCTTTCCCGACCACGCAGGGAAAGGATCCCTCCTCTCGAGTTAGGAGGCGGAAACGGGGCTCCTCTGGATGTGGTCGGGACTCTCGTGCTTCCTCTCGAGTGGAGACGGGTATGTCGGGGAACTTCTTGAGTTGCAGCAAGGGTGTGAAGGACCCTTTGGAAGTTCCAGAGTTAGGTGTGAATAGCCTCGAGACGCCTCAGCGGAAATGGGCTTCATCTGGTTGGAGGGGAGAACCCCTGAATTTTCTCGAGTTGCGGCAGGTGCTCTCGACTTACGACGGGGACCTCAGGGACCCGCTCTGGTGGCCTCAGGAAAGGCCAGTCCGCATGCGAGTTGCTCGGGGGCCTCTCGGGATTCCTTTCCGTCGATGCCGGCTCCAAAGATCTTGTGTGGTGTCGGTGCCAGAATCTGAGCATTCCTCTCCAGTGCTGACATGCATCTTGGGGTATTTCTGTAGTCTCCCTAGGGGAGTAAGTCCTCGTTTCGAGTGGGGGCATGCACGTGCGCTTTTCCTACCGGAGTTTAGCAGCAGTGTCACGCTTTCCCTTCGCTTGGATCAAGGGAGCTGTGGCTTTCCCGCGGGGCTTTCCCACAGGGATGTCCCACGTGCCACAGTTGTGTGAGTCGATCCTCTGGCTTGAATGTCGAGGCAGTGCAGGAAAACCGGTTTCCCTGGAATGGACTGAGACATCTTGGGGACTCTGGGAATGGTGGCACGACCCTGGAGTTCCTCTCGCATTTTCTGTGGAGAGCGCCTCCACTTGAAATGCGACGGGAACGCCGGGAATTCTTTCCCGACCACGCAGGGAAAGGATCCCTCATCTCGAGCAAGGAGGCGGACACCGGGCTCCTCTGGATATGGGCGGGACTCTCGTGCTTCCTCTCGAGTCGAGACGGGTATGCCGGGGAACGTCTTGAGTTGCAGCAAGGGTGAGAAGGACCCTTTGGAAGTTCCAGAGGTTCGGTGTGATTAGCCTCAAGACGCCTCATCGGAAATGGGCCTCATCTCGCCTGGAGGAGAGAACCTCCTGGATTTTCTCGAGTTGCGGCAGGTGCTCTCGACTTACGACGGGAACCTCAGGGACCGCAATATGGTGGCCTCAGGGAAGGCCAGTCCCCATGTGAGTTGATTGGGGCCTCTCGGGATTCCTCTCCCGTCGATGCCGGGGCAAAAGACCTTGTGTGGCAGTCGGTGCCGGAACCTGAGGATTCCTCTCCATGTGCTGACATGGATCTTGGGTACTTCTGGAGTCTTCCCAGGGGAGTCAGTCCTCGTCTCGAGTGGGGGCATGCACGTGCGATTTCCTCCTGAGCTGTAGCAGCAGTTGTCATGCTTCCCTTCGCGTGGATCAAGGGAATCTGTGGCTTTCCCTCGAGGCTTTCCCACGAGGCTTTCCCACGAGGCTTTCCTACAGGGCTGTCCCACGTGCCACCGTGGTGTGAGTCGATACTCACCTTGAAAGTCGACGCAGTGCAGGGAAAACAGGTTTCCCTGGAATGGACTGAGACATCTGGAGGACTCTGGGAATGGTGGCAACGACCCTGGAGTTCCTCTCGCCTTTCCTGTCGAGAGTGCCTCCTCTTGAGATGCGACGGAAACGCCGGGAATTCTTTCCGAGCACGCAGGGAAATTGGATCCCTCCATCGAGCTTGGAGGCCGGAACGGGGACATCTGGATGTGGCCGGGACTCTCGTGCTTCCTCTCGAGTGGAGACGGGTATGTCGGGGAACTTCTTGAGTTGCAAAAAGGGTGTGAAGGACCCTTTGGAAGTTCCAGAGTTTAGGTGTGAATTAGCCTCGATGACGCCTCAGCAGAAATGGGCCTCATCTCGCCTGGAGGGAGAGAACCTCCTTGATTTTCTCGAGTTGCGGCAGGTGCTCTCGACTTACGACGGGGATACCTCAGGGACCGCTCTGGTGGCCTCAGGAAAGGCCAGTCCCTATGCGAGTTGCTCCGGGGCCTCTCGGGATTTCCTCTCCCGTCGATGCGGGGCCTAAGACCTTGTGTGGAGTCAGGTGCCGGAACCTGAGGTATTCCTCTCCACTGCTGACATGGATCTTGGGGGTAATTCTGGAGTCTCCCCAGGGGAGTCAGTCCTCGTCTCGAGTGGGGGCATGCACGTGCGCTTTCCTCCCGAGCTGTAGCAGCAGTGTCACGCTTCCCTTCGCGTGGATCAACGGATCTGTGGCTTTCCCTCGAGGCTTTCCACGAGGCTTCCCACGAGGCTTTCCCACAGGCTGTCCCACGTGCCACCTTGGTGTGAGTCGATCCTCAGCTTGAAAGTCGACGGCAGTGCAGGGAAAACAGGTTTCCCTGGAATGGACTGAGACATCTGGAGGACTCTGGAATGGTGGCACGCACCCTGGAGTTCCTCTGCCTTTCCTGTCTGAGAGCGCCTCCTCTTGAGATGCGACGGAAACGCCGGGAATTCTTTCCCGAGCACGCAGGGAAAGGATCCCTCCGTCGAGCTAGGAGGCGGAAACGGGTCTCCTCTGGATGTGGGCAGGACTCTCGTGCTTCCTCTCGAGTGGGGACGGGTATGTCGGGGAACTTCTTGAGTTGCAAGAAGGGTGTGAAGGACCCTTTGGAAGTTCCAGAGGTTAGGTGTGAATTATCCTCGAGACGCCTCAGCGGAAATGGGCCTCATCTCGCCTGGAGGGAAGAACCTCCTGGATTTTCTCGAGTTGCAGCAGGTGCTCTCGACTTACGACGGGGACCTCAGGGACCCGCTCTGGTGGCCTCAGGAAAGGCCAGTCCCCATGGGACTTGCTCGGGGGCCTCTCGGGATTCCTCTCCCGTCGAAGTCGGGGCCTAAGACCTGTGTGGAGTCGGTGCCGGAACCTTAGGATTCCTCTCCAGTGCTGACATGAATCTTGGGGTACTTCTGAGTCTCCCCAGGGGAGTCAGTCCTCGTCTCGAGTGGGGGCCTGTACGTGAGCTTTCCTCTCGAGTTGTAGCAGCAGTGTCACGCTGGCATAAGACCTTGTGTGGCGTCGGTGCCGGAACCTGAGAATTCCTCTCCAGTGCTGACTTGGATCTTGGGGTACTTCTGAGTCTCCCCAGGGGAGTCAGTCCTCGTCTCGTGTGGGGGCCTGCACGTGCGCTTTCCTCTCGAGCTGTAGCAGCGGTGTCACGCTTCCCTTCGCTTGTATCAAGGGATCTGTGGCTTTCCCTCGAGGCTTTCCAATGAGGCTTTCCCACGAGGATTTTCCTCCAGGGCTGTCCCACGTGCCACCGTGGTGTGAGTCGATACTCGGCTTCAAAGTCGAGGCAGTGCAGGGAAAACAGGTTTCCCTGGAATTGACAGAGACATCTGGGGGACTCTGGGAATGGTGGAACGACCCTGGAGTTTCTCTAGCCTTTCCTGTGGAGAGGGCCTCCTCTTGAGATGCGACTGGAACGCCGGGAATGCTTTCCAGACCACGCAGGGAAAGGATCCCTCCTCTCGAGCTATGAGGTGGAAACAGTGCTCCTCTGAAAGTGGGCGGGAAGATCTTGATACTCTCGAGTGGAGACGGGTATGTCAGAGAACTCCTTGAGTTGCAGCAAGGGTGTGAAGGACCCTTTAGGAAGTTCCAGAGGTTAGGTGTGATTAGCCTCGAGACGCCTCAGCGGAAATGGGGCTCATCTCGCCTTTAAGGATGCCAAGATCCATGTCAGCACTGGAGAGGAATCCTCAGGTTCCGGCACCGAATCCACACAAGGTCTTAGGCCCCGGCATCGACGGGAGAGGAATCCCGAGAGGCCCCCGAGCAACTCGCATGGGGAATGGCCTTTCTTGAGGCCACCAGAGCGGGTCCCTCAGGTCCCGTCTTAAGTCGATATCACCTGTCCCAACTCGAAAAAATCCAGGAGGTTCTCCCCTCCAGGCGAGATGAGGCCCATTTCCGCTGAGGCGTCTCGAGGCTAATCACACCTAAACCTCTGGAACTTCCAAAGGGTTCTTCACACCCTTGCTGCAACTCAAGAAGTTCCCCGACATACCTGTCTCCACTCGAGAGGGAAGCACGAGAGTCCCGCCCACATCCAGAGGAGCCCCGTTTCCGCCTCACAGCTAGAGAGGAGGTATCCTTTCCCTGCGTGGTCGGGAAAGAATTCCCGGTCTTCCCGTCACAACTCAAGAGGAGGCGCTCTCAACAGGAAAGGTGAGAGAACTCCAGGGTCGTGCCACAATTCCCAGAGTACCCCAGATATCTCAGTCCATTCCAGGGAAACCTGTTTTCCCTGCACTGCCTCGACTTTCAAGCCGAGGATCGACTCACAGCACGGTGGCACGTGGGACAGCCCTGTGGGGAAAGCCTCGTGAGAAAGCCTCATGGGAAAAGCCTCGAGGAAAGCCACTGATCCCTTGATCCACTCGACGGGAAGAATGACACTGCTGCTACAGCTCGGAAGGAAAGCGCTCTTCAATGCCCCCACTCGAATGAGGACTGACTCCCCTGGGGAGACTCCCGAAGTACCCCAAGATCCATGTCAGCACTGGAGAGGAATCCTCAGGTTCCGGCACCGACTCCACACATCGACTTAGGCCCCGGCATCGACGGGACAGGAATCCCGAGAGGCCCCCAAGCAACTCGCATGGGGACTGGGCTTTCCTGAGGCCACCAGAGCGGGGTCCCTGAGGTCCCCCGTCGTAAGTCGAGAGCACCTGCCGGAACTCGAGAAAATCCAGGAGGTTCTCCCCTTCAGGCGAGATGAGGCTCATTTGCGCTGAGGCCTCTGGAGGCTAATCACACCTAACCTCTGGAACTTCCAAAGGGTCCTTCACACCCTTGCTGCAACTCAAGAAGTTCCGCGACATACCCGTCTCCACTCGATAGGAAGCGCGTGAGTCCCGCCCACATCCAGAGGAGCCCCGTTTCCGCCTCCTAGCTCGAGAGGAGGGATCCTTTCCCTGCGTCGTGGGAAAGAATTCCCCGCGTTGCCGTCGCATCTCAAGAGGAGGCGCTCTCCACAGGAAAGGCGAGAGGAACTCCAGGGTCGTGCCACCATTCCCAGAGTCCCCCAGATGTCTCAGTCCATTCCAGGGAAACCTGTTTTCCCTGCACTGCCTCGACTTTCAAGCCGAGGATCGACTCACACCACGGTGGCACGTGGGACAGCCCTGTGGGAAAGCTCGTGGGGAAAGCCTCGTGGGAAAGCCTCGAGGGAAAGCCACAGATCCCTTGATCCACGAAGGTAAGTTCGACACTGCTGCTACAGCTCGGGAGGAAAGCGAACGTGCAGGCCCCCACTCGAGATGAGGACTGACTCCCTTGGGGAGACTCCAGAAGTACCCCAAGATCCATGTCAGCACTAGAGAGGAATGCTCAGGTTCCGGCAGCGACTCCACACAAGATCTTAGGCCCCGGCATCGACGGGAGAGGAATCCCGAGAGGCCCCCGAGCAACTCGAATGGGACTGGAATTTCCTGAGGCCACCAGAGCGGGTCCCTGAGGTCCCCGTCGTAAGTCGAGAGTGCCTGCCACAACTAGAGAAACTCCAGGACGTTCTCCCCTCCAGGCGAGATGAGGCCCATTTCCGCTGAGGCGACTTGAGGCTAATCACATCTAACATCTGGAACTTCCAAAGGGTCTTTCACACCCTTGCTGCAACTCAAGAAGTTCCCCCGACATACCCGTTTCCACTCGAGAGGAAACACGCGAGTCCCGCCCACATCCAGAGGAGCCCCGTTTCCGCCTCCTGGCTCGAGAGGAGGGATCCTTCCCCTGCGTGATCGGGAATAATTTCCCGGCTTTCCCGTCGCATCTCAAGAGGAGGCGCTCTTCCACAGGAAAGGAGAGAGGAACTCCAGGGTCGTGCCACCATTCCCAGAGTCCCCCAGATGCCTCAGTCCATTCCAGGGAAAACTCTTTTTCCCTGCACTGTCTCGACTTTCAAGCCGAGGATCGACTCACACACGGTGGCTCGTGGGACAGCCCAGTAGGAAAGCCTCGTGGAAAAGCCTCCTGGGAAAGCCTTGGGAAAAGAAAAGCCACAAAGCTCCCTTGATCCATGCGAAGGGAAGTGTGACACTGCTGCTACAGCTC
>NW_017219223.1:0-11505 GCF_001704415.2 Capra hircus | reverse complement strand
GCTCCCCAGGCGTGTAGAAGAGTCCTTGAGGCAGCTGATGCCAAACCCGCCACTAGTTTGCCAAACTGTATATAACCAACCAGTTTCTTTCATCCACAATAATACTTCTCATTTCTCTGAAATGTGGGACCATTTTGTACCAGAACTGGGGTTCAGGTATGGCCGGCCAGCCTACCCAGGCCTTCTGGGTTTCTGAATGGTGTGTTACGGATCCAGAACAAAGACACCTCTACCAGCAAATCCCCAGCCCATAAGGCTTTAGCCCTGCCCTCGTCAGCCCTTAAAGAATTAAGTGGCCTCTATCTAATGTCTGGGCAAAAGGCCAGTGACTCAGTGGGCCCCGTGCAGCCAAAATACAGCCAGCTATTCTGTGGCCTGCCTTCTCTGCACAGTGAGTCGCTGGTTGACACCTTCTTGGCTTCTCAAGGCCTCTCCAACGACGAGAGCATGTCCAAGCCCCACTTGAAGGATCCCTTTCTCTTGAAGGATCCCAAGGAACTCTCCTTCCTCCCTTTGCTGCCTAAAACTCCAACCCAGTCAACTCCACTGTCTTCTCTGTCTTGTCAAGATTGTGTTGCTCCATCTGATCACCAACAAGCTCACATCAATGTCCCATTTCTGACCCTGGACGAGTGTGAA
Source organism: Capra hircus (assembly GCF_001704415.2). NCBI lineage: Eukaryota > Metazoa > Chordata > Mammalia > Artiodactyla > Bovidae > Capra > Capra hircus. Next base: position 10,866 of record NW_017219223.1, on the reverse strand, counting down.
GCCTTGGAGTGGCACCTGCTGCAGAGGCAGCTCCAGCTTCAGTGGGACTTGCCAGATGTTTTTCAGAGAGATCAACATGTCCAGAGCCCCGTGCAATGTAAGCCTGGTGACAAAGCCCAGTCTTCTGAGACTCTGAAAACTTCCTGGTCGGGGCAGCCTGTCTCAGTCCTCACAAGGGAACCAGTCTTCCCGCAGCACACCAGGAGGCTGCTGGAATACCACCTCCAGAGACAGCTGATTCACCACCGCTGGGGCCTGCCCCAGAAGATCCAGCAGTCCATCCAGTTGCTCCGGTCCCCCACTAACCAGCAGACTATACCCTGGAGCAGCACAGCCCTAGACAGTGTGAATGGCCCCAGCCTACATCTCTGGGGCCGCTGGAGCTGATGACCCATTCTCACCTATTGTGGACCCACTGTCAGTCCCCATGCCACAGTTGTTTGACAAGGCCAAGGCAATATTGCAGGGCCATATCGCCTCCAGATGTGGGCAAATTCACCAGGGCAACATCCCTGCCTCTGTATATAGATCTTGGGAGTGCATAATTCCTGAGGGCCTGGAAGTGACTCCCTTCAGCTGCATCCTGGAAAGCAAGCCCCTGGAACTCCAGGCAGCAGCTGACCAGGACCTTCAACAGGAAGTTATACCCGGGATGCCAGTGGCCCTTGATCAGCAGCAACAGGTCTCACCAAAAGCTGTCGTTGAACATCCTAAGCTGCCCGGAGTCCTGTCAGAGGCAGCCATTGAGAAACTGGAGATGACTTTACGGCACAAGTATCTGGCCTTCTTGTCAGGGCTGCCTGCTCTTTATTGTGTGTCTCCTCCAGGGTCATGGCCCCAGCAACCACGTCAATCACGCCCCCAGCCATGGTCACAGAGATGGTGCCTGAGCCTGTCGAATTCTCAACAGAACCTGTGACTCAGGTGACCTCACCTGAAGAGCAGGGCCCAAGTCCTGGGCCAGGCTTTCAAGAGGCCAATGAGGCTCTTTCAAACACTGCAGAAGAATTCCAGGCTGATGAGCAGGTGGAAGGAGTAATTGAGATGCTGCCTATAGAAAGCGAAACAGAGCCTGAGAGGCCCTCTTCACTTGGGGAGCACATCTTGGCCAAAATGAATTTCCATCTGAGAAAGAAGATCCTAGAGGCACAGATTGGAATTCCCATAAAGGCAAGAGAGTCTAGGGAACAAGTTGTAGGAACGTCAGAGGATGTATGTACACAGGAGTCTCTTGAGAGTTTAAACAACCAAGGACAACCACTGCTCCAGGAACTCCCCATCCCACCAGATGTGCCATGTGCCCCAGACCCAGAGTGGCTCCACCTCAAAGAACAGCTGGCCACTGAGTTAAAGGCGGTGCACCAGAAACAGAAGCAACCCAGTTGCAGCATAGTACCCCATGGTTCTGTCCACGGGGCTTCCAGTATCTCAGTCAGTGGGGACATGACAGAGGCCCAGGTGCTTTGTGTTCAGCTGGAGGCCAGTGTGAACAACCCCAGTCTGGGGGAGCCTTGGAGCCCTGAGCCCCGGAGCCCTGAGCCCCATATGCCTGACAAGAGCAAGGACTCAGCCCAAGTCCCCACACTGGCAGAAAAGAGAGAGGAGCCAGGCAAACCCATATTGGTTGGGGACCATGGAGAAGGGGATGCTGGGTTCACACTCTCCTGCACAAGAGGAAAAGCCACTCTGTTGAAGGCCAGAGGCCAGAAGGGATACTTCTGAATAGGACACCCCGCAGCCCCTGGCAACGGAGACATCGCTTTCACCTTGATGCTTCCTGTCAACACAGTGCTAAGCATTGCCCTCAGCCTAAACTCCCAGAGCTACCTCCTGGAGGAGTCCCTAGGGGGAAGGATTCTCAGAAAAAGGACCTGCAAGACAGTCAAGCCAGGCTGAGTGTCCCCCTCAAACCAGCAAGGGTTCCGAGAATGCCCAGCCTGTGGTGCCCCAGGCGTCACGAGGCCAGACTTTCCTGGGCCAGCTCACTGTGGGTAAGCCATTGGAGGGCCGAGCTTTACAAGGTCAGGTCTTTCAGAGGCCAGGTAGTGCAAGGCCGTACTCACACGAGGCCCAGCCTTCCAGAATATGGCCTGAGAAATAAGATAAAATCTCTTTTGGCACTGTGTTATACCCCAGACAAAAGGCAAAGGCATGAGGCATCCATATCCTCTGCATCTGAGACAGTGGCCAGGACCAGAAAAGAAAATGTGGAAAAAAGCTTGGCTCCAGCCAAAAGTCCAGGGGACGAAACTAAGAACAGAGAAGACAAGAGGCGACCTCAAGGCCCAGTTTCCACCCGCCCAAGAAGCAGATGGGCCTGGCTTTCATGGATGTTACCCCACTCCCCAGATAGTAAGCTCCGGCACCACTCCCTCCCATCAACTCCTCTTGGCCTCAGTCCTGGCACCCCCCGCCACTGCCCTCGCACTGTCCTCGAGGGGCTTGTGCCACCCAACCAAAGAACTCACCCTAACTCTCAGCTCTCACCCTAACTCTCAGCTCTCACCTCGGAAGGAAACTCTGGTCTGCCTCAAGAAGACCCAACACAGTTAGAAGACTTTGTAGTCTCCCCAGTGTCTGCATCCCTTGATGAGGACTGCTCCTGTCAATTTTATTAATGTGCAAGTGGGCAGAATACCACCCCAATACACTCTATGTATCTCTAAGCAGAGAGTTGTGTGTCTGCTGCTTTTCTCCACCATGGTGTGCTCAGGGAAGGCATAATGAAGGTAAATGTCCTTCCTATCTAGGGAAGGAGCTTTAACCCACTCTTAAGCTGGGACAGCATTCCACATAAAAGGGACTTGAGCAGAGAAGGAAGGCCCTTGTTTAAGGTACATTGAGGTTAAAGGTCAGACTTGAATTTGATTATCATGGTGTCCTGGACCCAGAGAAGCCATGTGGAAGGTAGTACTGTCAAGAACGAGTGGCCAGGAATTTTTTGCCCCAGGCAAAATTCACTGATGACTTCTATACCTATGCTCACAATCTGGAGGGGAGATATTTAGGAGAGTGCCAGTGTTCCGGTCTTGAGGTGGTGCTTCGTACTATCAGTAGCATATAGATAATATGACAAATACCAAAAACGAATGATAGAATCTCCCCTTCTGCTCCTGCTGGTTATGTTAGATCTTTCTGGAGAGCTCACCTGGGAGGCGGCTCTAGTTCTCTTGCCTGTATCCCACCTCCTCTGTCTATCAGCTGCATGGAATAAGTGACGCTGGGAATGAAGATCACAGTAGGACATGGAAACTCCCGAGGGTAGGCAGGTGAGAAGCAGGAAGGGAGAGCATGTAGATGGAAGTCTGAGTACTTGGGATAGACGCTGACATGGTCCTGAAGAGGGTATAATAAGAGAAAAGACTGGTTTGCTTGAACCAGGAATCCAACCCAGTGCCCATGTGCTTTTAGGGATGGGGATGAATAAACTGAGTTTTGGTGGTTCATAGTGTGATGAAGAGCAGTGAGTTGAATCTTGTTGTCCAAAGGCAATGCAAATTAAAATTTCTGAACACTCTCTCCACCCTACGAAATTGTCCAGTTTTAGGGATTGGTATAACTACAAACTGTGTTTTTGCTCAGCTCCAACATGAAGTTAGTGATTGTGTTCTAAATCTTGATATATCTCAACTTTGCCCCCTTTTTGTTTGTGTTTACTGTCTCTGTTTGTTAAATTACTCACTCATTCTTACCTAAATAATACAATAGTGTCTCATATGCCAGGGCCTAGGATAGTGGCTGCATAATAATACCTTAATGGTAGTTGAATACAAAGTCTGGGCTGTGGAGGCAGACAAATCATTACATTAGTATGTTGAGTGCTATGGAATAAGGAGTCCTGCCATGGTATTACTGTGGTACTCAGCTCAGAAGGACCCAGAAGGGCCACAGTAAAATAACCTTGATTATGCTGTGCACCTTAAACTCACACAGTGCTATATGTCAATTATATCTCAAAAATGGAAGGAAGATAAAATAAACTTAAAAAAATAACTTTGAGAACTATTTTACATTCAACTAAAATGTTTTTTTTTTTTACTGTATGCAAATAGTTATAACTAACATGGCAAAGACATAGAATTTAAAAGTGGAACTCGTGATTTCATGGATAGACAGTCTACATGCCCAGATTCTCTAATCAGCACATATACTTGAATGTCTAATACTCATCTCAGACTATAGAACAGTAAATTCTTGATTCCCTGTGCCCATCCATTATCTCATTACACGTATGAAGCATGCTCCAATCACAGTATGCATAACATCAGTTAATGACAACAGCATCTTTGCAGTTGTTCAGGACAAAAACATTGATGTCTTCCTTGACATTGTTCCCCTAACTGTGCGTATCCAGTCCACTCTCTTGTCTCTACCTTCTGAAATGAATTCATAACACGATCACTTCTCACTCACTCTGCTGCTATGATTACTGCAGTAGTATCATAACTAACCCCACCTTCTGCCTGAGACCATACTTCTAACAGTCTGTTCTCAACACAGAAGCTTAATACTCCTCAGGGGAGGTCCTGACTATAGACAGCTAGAGAGAAAGATAGATTGAGGTTAGATGATGATGATGATGAAGAAGATGAAGGAGGAGGGGAGAGGGAGGAGGGGAGGAGAAAGAAAGGCATGTAAAAACCATGAGACTGGATAAGATCACCCAGACAATGATTGTTAATGAAGCAAAGGTCTGGAGGACCAGGCCTGGTACACCCCAACGTTAAGAATTTGGAGGGAAAAGTAGGAACCAATAAGCAGAGACTGAGAAGTAGTCAGTGAGGTGGGAGGGAAAACCATGATGCAGGAGAGAAAGGGAGAAACTACAAGAGAGGCAGTGTCGGGGTGGAGAAGTGTGACATGGTAGGAGGAAGGCCCCGGTTGAGGGTTGGCCTTGGCTAAAAGCACAGATGCTTCACTGGTGGTAAGTAGAGAGAAAGTAACCGTAGTGAGGAGGGACTCTGTGTCCTCATGCGAAGAATGGTTTCTCTGCAATTAAGGGAGCAAGGCAAATACCTAAAGGGGTGAATGAGGAACTGGTAAAGATCATGGCTGGGGGAGGGGTGGATACCAAGAGCCAAAAGCCAGAGATGAGGAGGAATTCTGGAAGTTACCATGGCGGAGTTTTTTTTTTTTTTTGTTAGGGCCTAAGGAATTGGTAGTAGCATGTGAATCCTGGTGAGCAGGAAGACAAAGTTGAGGTGAGTGGTCACGTGGGAACAGGTGTGGCATCCTAATTTTCAGTCAGGGACCAGGGAGTTTCAGGGCTGGAGGAGGGAAGTAGGAAGCAGAAGGACAAAGGCTGCTCTGAGCGGATGGGAGGGCTCTGTTCTGGACACTTCATTTCTCTCAGAAGGTGGCACCTCTGCATTCCCCACCTTCTGACCTACCAGAGGGAAGAAGAAAGGCAGAAAGGGCTGTGGCCTCTTCATGGTGTGGTATGAGGGCTGTGGGATGCCCTGCCTCACTGATTCTGAAGGAAATTCAGGATGGCTCCACATACCACAACCAGCAGTGGTGGCGGGAGTCTCCTCGGATAGGACCCAGAACTTAGCACAGTGTGTCCACTGCCAGCTGGATGCCAGAAAAGGCAGGATGGGAAGAAGCATGAGTGAGTCCCTCCTCTTGAATTGGTGACTCTGTGTCTAAAGGGGTGGCAGCCCAGCCCCTATTGTGGCCTCCAGGGCGAGGAGGCACAAGGCCCAGGCCAGCTGAACCACATCTTCCAGAGTTTTCCTAAAAGCATCCCCAAAGGTCATAAGAGGTCTTGTGACAGGCAGATCCTCCCTTCCTGGTGGGAGTTGGGCTGAGAGCCACATAGGAGGATGCGCAGGAGAAAAGAATGTGACTCAGAAGGGTCACAGCAGTGACAGGTGGGAAGCTGAGGTTAATGTGCCCACATTCTGGGCTGACGTGGAGCAGGTCTTTTCCTTGGTCTTCCACAAGCTGCCTGCCCTAGAAAACCGTGAATTCACAGTGCTGACCAAGTTTTGCAACAAAGAGCTGGGGTAGAGAGTTGATCTGAAACAAAGACATTCAGGATTCTTCAGTCTCAGCCGAGTCAAGAGGTGAGAGAAAGTGTCAGAGCCTATGATTCATGTAGGATGTTGCAGGGAGATGAAGCCTTGCTCATCCCATCCTATAATCCTAGCACAGGCCCCACCTTCCAGCTCCCCCTCAGCTCAAGAGGCAAAATGAGAATGAAAACTCTCATGGCAGGGAACACCTCAAGTATTCACTATTCCATAAGTGGTGGTAGATGCTAAGAATATATCAACGTTTGCTTGGGATACTTGGAGTTTGCCTCTGCCCTCTGAGATACCATGTTGTCATGGCAAAAAGGCTCTGACCTTTTGGAATCCTTCTCTTTGGTCCCTGCAGAGAGCATTTCAGAATTCTGGAGAGAGAATTTAAGGCATCTGACCTCTCCTGCAGTGGAGGAGAATGGCTTCTCCACAAAATCCCTTTTCCTGTTAAACACCAAGTCCTAGCAAATAGGGAGCATGGCCTCATCATTTTTGTACATGTATAGATTTTAACACAGCCTCTCATGGGCTTGATTCTCATCAATATTTCTAGTCTTAATTTCTAAGATTAAAATCTGTTAATACAAAAAGAAAACAATTAAAAATAAAATTATCCTTATTATTTTATCTTAAAGTGTATAATTATATAAGCTTTTATTCATGTAAGTTAAGGTTTACATCACCACTCTGGCCTGTTTTTTCTCCTCCTCCATGCAAATCCGGTAAGAAGATACTGCTTAGTGTAACTCAGTTACTCAACAGGTTAATGCTTAATTTCTGGGTTGCTGCTTCCTTTTGTGTACAAGCTGTCTCGTTTTCCCTGGAGGTACTATGTATTTCACACCTCTGGGTGTTTCTTCAGGCTTTTCCAGACACCCATTGTCCTACTTTAACTTTGAAAACTTAACCCATCCTTTAAGACATGGTAGAAATGTGCCCTTGGCTGACGTCTTCCTCTAGAAGCAGAGTTTTCTACATCCTCTGTGTTATTCTACTTTCCCTGCCCTGAAATAGGTATGTATGACTGTCAGTGGTGGGATCATGCATCCATAAAGGCACAGTGTCTGGTGCATAATAATCACTTAATATGTGTTAAATTGAGTTAACCTAATGAATTAAACTGGCATAAGGTAAATATGCTGACTAGCTAGATAACAGACCATTCATTATTCAGCCAACTCTTATTTAGGATTCCATAGAATCACAGGTATTTGAAAGATAATCTCGTTCTGGCTCATATATTTTGTGTTTTATGGAGAATTTAATTTGAAGAAAGGCTTCCATGGCATAACACAGCATGAAAGCCACTGATTGGGGACAAGCTATTTTCAGATGAGTGAATTGAACATTTTTTAATATAAAATCTAGGTAATTTGATTTCTTTTGAAAAAATTTAAAGACCCAGCAATAAGGTTTTTGTTTCTCATTCTTGAAAAGTGTCAATCTTCTGGAACCTTCTCCAGTTTAGCACAGACCTCATTATTCCCTAAAGTTTCCCTGATGCAGAAACTATGTATTAAGAGCAGCACTAAGCCCCCAAAATAGTGACTCTGGCATTCCATGGAAATACACCTGGGCTTTTTCCTGTATTTGTGTTACTTGCTGGTCACTGAAGACAACTGAACTTGAGTCCTCAGATTTGCAACAGATGTGTTTCTAAGAAATATTGTGAAAAATATTATTGACAAATACCATCTGAGATGTATGTAGTTTGCTATTCAGAGGAATCCGCTGTAACTATACACTTAACTCTTTTGTACATCAAATGAGCACACTTGATTATATTTCTATTTCCTTGACAAGAGCTACCTCTTAGCCTGGCATATAATTCCAAGAGCTCAATTTGTCCTATTAAAATTCTGTAAAAATTTATTTTATTATTATGACATTTACTTTTGCACAGGAGAAGTTCAAGTTCAGTGTAAATGTTCTTCCTTTACAAGTAATCTTTTTGTTTGGCTTTCTCTTCCTGCATAGATAAGATAATTCTTTTTATATAGCTTTTAATCACAAAAATGAAACTGTTGTCAAGACAAATTAAAAACTGAGCAACACTAAATTAACTTTTGCCAGGGGCTTGGTGAGCTCATTAGAGCTGTACATTTAAACTTTTTTTCACCCTAGCAAGTTTTCCTTTGGGTATATAGTTTTAAATTTAAAATTTCATATAAAATTTACACATGCTAAGTGGGAAACTGTTCACTGATTTTTGATTTCAGAACATTTTCATCATCCCCCAAAGTCCTTTTGTTCTTATTTGCAGTTGATCCCTGCTGCCAGCCACACCCCCCTTGCCCACTCCCACCCCCTGCCCCAGCTCTAGCCAAACTTAAGCCAGAAATATACTTGCCCCAGTCATGACCTCAACCTTGGGCAGTTATTGGCCCTCTTTATTCACTCATCACTGAGGTCATCACTTCCCAGCAATGCCGCTGGACATGGGTGTTGCCATCACTCCACATGGTGAACTTCCTTCCACCCTAGCACAACCTGTCCCCTGCCCTGGCAGAACCTTACTGAGCTGGGGAGTGATTGGAGCTGCTTCAGACAAGAATGCTTCAGACTCTCACTGTTCCTACTTAAAGTTCAGCTGTTTTTTTAAGCACAAATATTTCACAGATTATTGTTTGCAGTTGTTTCCAGGAAAATGCTTTGCTGACTTCCTAAGTCAGCCATTAGCTAGAAGCCTCACTTTGATTTTTTTTTTTTTCCTCAATGATATCAGTGACCAGCTGGTTGGAACTGTGTAATTAATTGCTGTCTCTCTTTATCTTATCATCATCATCTCTGTTTCTACTCTGCAGTGTCTTTGAGATGGGCTTTAGTTAGCTATTGCAATATTAGGTTTAAGTTTGTATTGTGTCCTTGCTGTCTACCTCTTTACATCAGTCTGGCATGTCAGTTTATTTTTATCATTTTTTTCTTAATTTTATAAAGTTTCTTTCATGTTTTTTATTTGATTTCATATTAGTAAGAAAATTGTTTCTCTGTTTTTGGAACAATGGTATTCTTTGATTTTCAAATGCTTCATATTATATAATTTTCCTAATTTACTCAACTTTGAACAAAGAGGATAGATCTAGTCTTATATTTGCCAACTGATAGGTCTCATATTTTATTTGGATTCTTTCACCATTCACCAATGTACTGTTACAATTCTCTTTCAAGAAAGAAGCTAAAAGCCAAGCAGATGCACGCATCCCAGCATTTAAGTTTTTAATGTCTAGAAGACATTTATCCAGTTCAGCATTACTTTACTGAGTCATGACTTTGTTCCCATTACCTGGTTTTCTAACTCTGAACTAGTGTATTTACTACTGAAAACGTTGAGTCAGCATGGTAACTCTGCTTTGTTGGAAGTAGAGCATGGGTAATCCAGTCTCCAGTGTGGATTTCTTTCTCTTTCTGCACCCTGCCCCCCAACTCATGCCTTGACACCACAGGGTATAATACTGATGGGCCAAGTTCAATTACTGGATGTTATAAGACTCCAAAGTGAATCTAGGAATGAAGCACTGAAGAATCCTCAGGGAAGAATTCTCTTAGGAAGATTCCCCTCAGGAACTAGGTCTCTAATATGATGGTTAATGTCTCTGTCAGAGACACTTATATGAGTGCACTGGCCATCATTTCTCAGTATGACCCATCTACATAACAGAACTAATTCCTTCCAGTGATTAAAAAACACCATTGATATCATTGATTTATATCTTTAGTTTCCTCTATTGTATTTTCGTACCACATCGGTATTAAATTTTGAGGGGAAATTAATGACCTGCTATCATATACTGAAAGTATCCAAATACTGGCTAACTAATAGAACCCTTAAGGGTAAAGAATCTGCTTGTCAATGCAGGAGATGAAAGAGACACGGGTTCCATCCTTGGGTTGGGAAGATCCCCTGGAGGAGAGCATGGAGACCCACTCCAATATTGTTGCTTGGAAAATGCCATGGACAGAGGAGCCTGGCAGGCTACAGTCCATGGGGTTGCAGAGTTGGGCATAACTGAGTATTCATGTACTATAAGCTTTTTAGCTTATATCCCTGAAAAATACATTTTCTGCTATAGTTTCTATGCACAGAAATATTTGGAGGAGTGTGTACTAGAGCAGCAAACATCACATTTTAATATACATTGCTTCTGAACATTTCATGTGCATATGGATCCCCTGGGGATGCTATTAAAATGCAGATTCTGCAGTTCTCACAAGATCCCTGGTGATGTGGATACTGATGGTAAGAGCAGTACAGTGCTAGAAGAGTTGGCATGCTCTGACTGTGATTTGGGGCCCAAATCACTCGTAGTGTGTAGTCTTTTGTTTGCCAACTTGGGCATTTTCATGGTGTCAGACTTAAATGAGTTAATTTTCAGGATAAGACTGCTTTTATTCCTCTGCCTGCTTGTTGTTCACTGTTTTCTAGACCTCTCCTCCAGCATAATTACTTTCTTGTTTATAATATTTTCTTTAGAGAATCTTCTTCATGATTGTCATTTTCAGTTTATATGTTGTAGCTCAGGATTACAAGGCATTTAGCTAGAAATCCCAAAGAGTAAACTTGAGCTCATGTACAAGAAAGGTAATGGTGGTGTTTTCAGTGATAGCACCACCTGAAAATAGCTTGTTGGGGTGGTTTGGTCAGTGGATACAGGCAGGAAACAGCCATGCCCAGGAAGCTTTAAATGCCTTAAATGTTTGGTGCCAAGGTCCAGCCTCAGCAGAGTCCAGGGATATCCTCAGGATGGACGACGTCGGCGAATGAAGATAGATAGATAAAGAGATAAAGAAAGAGACACAGGGTGACCAACTTCTTCGAATGAGGCCCATTACTTTATTCTTC
>NW_017219222.1:0-11507 GCF_001704415.2 Capra hircus | reverse complement strand
GGGAGAACATCCTTGATTTTCTCCAGTTGCGGCAGGTGCTCTCGACTTACGACGGGGACCGCAGGGACCCGCTCTGGTGGCCTCAGGAAAGGCCAGTCAAGATTCAAGACACACTGGAGAGGGAGAGACATCACGAGAGGCTCCCGAGCAACTCGCATGGGGACTGGCCTTTCCTGAGGCCACCAAAGCGGGTCCCTGAGGTCCCCGTAGTAAGTCGAGAGCACCTGGCGCAACTCGAGAAAATCCAGGAGGTTCTCCCCTCCAGGCGAGATGAGACCCATTTGCCGCTGAGGCATCTCGAGGCTAATCACACCTAACCTCTGGAACTTCCAAAGGCCCTTCACACCCTTGCTGCAACTCAAGAAGTTCCCCGACATACCGTTTCCACTCGAATGGAAGCACAAGAGTCCCGCCCACAACCAGAAGAGCCCCGTTTCAGTCTCATAGCTCGAGAGGAGGGATCCTTTCCCTGCGGGGAAAGAATTTCCGGCGATCCCGTCGCATCTCAAGAAGAGGCGCTCTCCACAGGAAAGGCGAGAGGAACTCAGGGTCGTGCCACCATTCCCAGAGCCCCCAGATGTGTCAGTCGATTCCAGGGAAACCTGTTTTCCCCCAATGCCTCGACTTTCAAGCCGAGGATCGACTCAGACCTCAGTGGCACGTGGGACAGCTCTGTGGGAAAGCCTCGTGGGAAAGCCTCGTGGGAAAGCCTACAGAGAAAGCCACAGATCCCTTGATCCACACTAAGGGACCGTGACACTGCTGCTACAGCTCGGGAGGAAAGTGCATGTGCATGCCCCACTCGAGACGAGGACTGACTCCCCTCGGTAGACTCCAGAAGTACCCAAGGTCCATGTCAACACTGGAGAGGAATCCCAGGTTCTGAACCGACTCCACACAAGATCTTAGGCCCCGGGATCGACAGAAGAGGAATCTCGAGTGTCCCCCGAGCAACTCGCATGGGGACTTGCCTTTCCTGAGGCCACCAAAGCGGGTGTCTGAGGACACCGTGGTAAGTGGAGAGCACCAACCCCAACTCGAGAGCAACCAGGAGGTCTCCCCGCCAGGCGTGATGAGGCCCATTTCCTCTGAGGAGTCTCGAGGCTAATCACACCTAACCTCTGGAACTTCCAAAGGGTCCTTCACACCCTTGCTGCAACTCAAAAAGTTCCCCGACATACCCGTCTCCACTCGAGAGGAAGCGAGAGAGTCCCGCCCAAATCCAGAGGAGCCCCGTTTCTTCCTCATACCTCGAGAGGAGGGATCCTTTCCCTGTGTGGTCGGGAAAGAATTCCTGGCCTTGCTGTCACATCTCAAGAGGAGGCGCTCTCCACAGGAAAGGCGAGAGGAACTCCAGGGTCGTGCCACCATTCCCAGAGTCCCCCAGGTGTCTCAGTCCATTCCAGGGAAAACTGTTTTCCCTGCACTGCCTCGATTTCATGCCGAGGATCGACTCACACCACGGTGGCACGTGGGACAGCCCTGTGGGAAAGACTACTGGGAAAGCCTCATGGAATAGCCTCAAGGGAAAGACACTGATCCCTTGATCCACTCGACGGGAAGCGTGACACTGCTGCTAAAGCTCGGGGGAATCGAACTGCATGCCGCCACTCGAGACGAGGACTGACTCCCCTGGGGAGACTCCAGAAGTACCCCAAGATCCATGTCAGCTTGGAGAGGAATGCTCAGGTACCGGCACCAACTCGTCACGAGGTCTTAGGCCCCGGCATCGACGGGAGAGGAATCCGAGAGGCCCCGAGCAACTCGCATGGGGACTGGCCTTTCCTGAGGCCACCAGAGCGGGACCCTGATGGTCCCCGTCGAAAGTCGAGAGCACTTGCCGCAACTCGAGAAAATCCAGGAGGTTCTCCCCTCCAGGTGAGATGAGGCCCATTTCCAGCTGAGGCGTCTCGAGGCTAATCACGTCTATCTCTGGAACTTCCAAAGGGTCCTTCCACCCTTGCGGCAACTCAAAAGTTCCCCGACATACCCGTCTCCACTCGAGAGGAAGCCACGAGAATCCCTGCCCACAATCCAGAGGAGCCCCGATTCCGGCCTCAAAGCTCGAGAGAAGGGATCCTTTTCCCTGCGTGTGCGGGAAAGAATTCCCGGCATTCCCGTCACATCTGCAAATGGAGGCACTCTCCACAGGAAAGGCGAGAGGAACTCCAGGGTCGTGCCACCATTCCCAGATTCCCCGGATGTCTCAGTCCATTCCAGGGAAACACTGTTTTCCCTTGCACTGCCATCGACTTTCAAAGCCGAGGGATCGACTCACACCACGGTGGCACGTGTGGACAGCCCTGTGGGAAAGCCTCGTGGGAAACCCTCGTGGGGAAAGCCTCGAGGGAAAGCCCACCAGTTCCCTTGATCCACGCGAAGGGAAGTGCGACACTGCTGCTACAGCTCGGGAGGAAGCGCACGTGCATGCCCCCACTCTGAGACGAGGACTGACTCCACTGAGGAGACTCCAGAAGTACCCAAGATCCATGTCAGCACTGGAGAGGAATGCTCAGGTTCCGGCAACAACTCTACACAAGATCTTAGGCCCCGGCATCCACGGGAGAGGAATCCTGAGAGGCCCCCGAGCAACTCGCATGGGGACTGGCCTTTCCTGAGGCCACCAGAGCGGGTCCCTGAGGTCCCCGTCGAAAGTCGAGAGCACTTTCCGCAACTCGAGAAAATCCAGGAGGTTCTCCCCTCCAGGCGAGATTAGGCCCATTTCCGCTGAGGCGTCTCGAGGCTAATCACACCTAACCTCTGGAACTTCCAAATGGTCCTTCACACCCTTGCTTCAACTTAAGAAGTTCCCCGACATACCCGTCTCCACTCGAGAGGAATCACGAGAGTCCCGCCCAAAATCCAGAGGAGCCACGTTTCCACCTAATGGATCGAGAGGAGGGATCCTTTCCCTGCGTGTTCGGGAAAGAATTCCCGCGTTCCCGTCGCATCTCAAGAGGAGGTGCTCTCCACAGGAAAGGCGAGAGGAACTCCAGGGTCGTGCCACCATTCCCAGAGTCCCCCAGATGTCTCAGTCCATTCCAGGGAAACCTGTTTTCCCTGCACTGCCTCGACTTTCAAGCCGAGGATCGACTCACACCACGGTGGCACGTGGGACAGCCCTGTGGGAAAGCCTCGTGGGAAAGCCTCGAGGGAAAGTCAGAAATCCCTTGATCTACGCGAGGGAAGCATGACACTGCTACTACAGCTCGAGAGAAAGCGCATGTGAAGACGCCCACTAGAGACGAGGACTGACTCCCCTGGGGAGACTCCAGAAGTACCCCAAGATCCATGTCAGCACTGGAGAGGAATCCTCAGGTTCCGGCACCGACTCCACACAAGGTCTTAAGCCCCGGCATCGAAGGAGAGGAATCCCGAGAGGCCCCCGAGCAACTCGCATGGGGACTGGCCTTTCCTGAGGCCACCAGAGCGGGTCCCTGATGTCCCCGTCGTAAGTCAAGAGCACCTGCCGTAAGTCGACACAATTCAGGAGGTTCTCCCCTCCAGGGGAGATGAGGCCCTTTTCCCCCTGAGGGGTCTCGAGTCTAATCACACTGAACCTCTGGAACTTCCAAAGGGTCCTTCACACCCTTGCTGCAACTCAAGAAGTTCCCCACATACACGTCTCCATTCGAGAGGAAGCTCGAGAGTCCCGCCCACATCCAGAGGAGCCCCGTTTCCGCCTCCTAGCTCGAGAGAGGAGGGATCCTTTCCCTGCGTGGTGGGGAAAGAATTCCTCGTGTTCCTGTCGCATCTCAAGAGGAGGCGCTCTTCTCAGGAAAGCGAGAGGAACTCCAGGGTCGTGCCACCATTCCAAGAGTCCCCCAGATGTCTCAGTCCATTCCAGGGAATCCTGTTTTTCTTACACTGCCTCGACTTTCAAGCCGAGGATCGACTCACACCACGGTGGCACGTGGGACAGCCCTGTGGGAAAGACTTGTGGGAAAGCCTCGAGGGAAAGCCCCTGATCCCTTGATCCACACGAAGGGAAGCGTGACACTGCTGCTACAGCTCGGGAGGAAAGCGCACATGCATGACCCCACTGGAGACGAGGACTGACTCCCCTGGGGAGACTCCAGAACCCAAGATCCATGTCAGCACTGGAGAGGAATCCTCAGTCCGGCACCGACTCCACACAAGGCCTTAGGCACCGGCATCGACGGGAGAGGAATCCGAGAGGCCCCGAGCAACTCGCATGGCGACTGGCCTTTCCTGAGGCAACCAGAGCGGGTCCCTGAGGTCCCCGTGGTAAGTCGAGACAACCTGCCGCAACTCGAGAAAATCCAGGAGGTTCTCCCCTCCAGGCGAGATGAGGCCCATTTCCGCTGAGGCGTCTCGAGGCTAATCACACCTAACCTCTGGAACTTCCAAAGGGTCCTTCACACCCTTGCTGCAACTCAAGAAATTCCCCGACATACCCGTCTCCACTCGAGAGGAAGCACGAGAGTCCCGCCCACATTCAGAGGAGCCCCGTTTCCGCCTCCTAGCTCGAGAGGAGGGATCCTTTCCCTGCGTGGTCGGGAAAGAATTTCCGGCGTACCCATCGCATCTCAAGAGGAAGCGCTCTCCACAGGAAAGGCGCGAGGAACTCCAGGGTCGTGCCACCATTCCCAGAGTCACCCAGATATCTCAGTCCATTCCAGGGAATCCTGTTTTCCCTGCACTGCCTCGAGTTTGCGAGGATCGACTCACACCACTGTGGCACGTGGGACAGCCCTGTGGGAAAGCCTTGTGGGAAAGCATCGAGGGAAAGCCACAGATCCCTTGATCCATGCCAAGGGAAGCGTGACACTGCTGCTACAGCTCGGAAGGAAAGCACACGTGCATGCCCCGACTCGAGACGAGGACTGACTCCCCTGGGGAGACTCCAGAAGTACCCCAAGATCCATGTCAGCACTGGAGAGGGATACTCAGGTTCCGGCACCGACTCCACACAAGGTTTTAGGACCCGGCATCGACGGGAGAGGAATCCTGAGAGGCCGCCGAGCAACTCCCAAGTGGACTGGCCTTTCCTGAGGCCACCGGAGCGGGTCCCTGAAGTCCCCGTCGTAAGTCGAGAGCACCTGCCGCAACTCGAGAAACTCCAGGAGGTTCTCCCCTCCAGGCGAGATGAGGCCCATTTCCGCACAGGCGTCTCGAGGCTAATCACACCAGCCTCGGTAAATTCCAAAGGGTCCTTCACACCCTTGCTGCAGCTCAAGAAGATCCCCGACATACCCGTGTCCGCTCGAGAGGAAGCAGGAGAGTCCTGCCCTCATCCAGAGGAGCCCCGATTCCGCCTCAAAGCTCGAGAGAGGAATCCTTTCCCTGCGTTTGCGGGAAAGAATTCCCGGCGTTCCGTCACATCTGAAGTGGAGGCACTCTCCACAGGAAAGGCGAGAGGAACTCCAGGTTCGTGCCACCATTCCCAGATTCCCCCAGATGTCTCAGTCCATTCCAGGGAAAACAGTTTTCCTTGCACTGCCTCGACTTTCAAGCCGAGGAGCGACTCACACCACGGTGGCATGTGGGACAGCCCTGTGGGAAAGCCTCCTGGTAATGCGTCGTGGGAAAGCCTCGAGGGAAAGCCACTGATCCCTTGATCCACTCGAAGGGAAGCGTGACACTGCTGCTCCAGCTTGGGAGGAAAGCGCTCGTGCATGCCCCACTCGAGACAAGAACTGACTCCCCTGGGGAGACTCCAAAGTACCCCAAGATCCATGTCAGCAATGGAGAGGAAACCTCAGGTTCCAGAACCAACTCCACACAAGGTCTTAGGCCCCAGCATGAACGGGAGAGGAATCCCGAGAGGCCCGCGAGCAACTCGCATGGGGACTGGCCTTTCCTGAGGCCACCAGAGCGGGTCCCTGAGGTCCGTATCGAAAGGCGAGAGCACCTGCCGCAACTCGAGAAAATCCAGGAGGTTCTCCCCTCCAGGCGAGATTAGGCCCATTTCCGCTGAGGCGTCTCGAGGCTAATCACACCTAACCTCTGGAACTTCCAAAGGGTCCTTTACACCCTTGCTGCAAATCCAGAATTTCCCCGACATACCCGTCTCCACTCGAGAGGAAGCACGAGAGTCCCGCCCACATCCAGAGGAGCCCCGTTTCCGCCTCGTATCTAGAGAGGAGGGATCCTTTCCCTGCGTGGTCGGGAAAGAATTCCTGGCGTTCCCGTCGCATCTCAAGAGGAAGTGCTCTCCACAGGAAAGGCCAGAGGAACTCCAGGGTCGTGCCACCATTCCAAGAGTTCCCCAGATGTCTCAGTCCATTCCAGAGGAACCTGTTTTCCCTGCACTGCCACGACTTTCACGCCGAGGATCGTCTCACACCAAGGTGGCATGTGGGACAGCCCTGTGGGAAAGCCTCATGGGAAAGCCTAGAGGGAAAGCCACAGATCCCTTGATCCACGCGACGGGAAGCGTGACACTGCTGCTACCGCTCGGGAGGAAAGCGCACGTGCATGCCCCCACTCGAGACGAGGACTGACTCCCCTGGGGAGACTCCAGAAGTACCACAAGATCCATGTCAGCACTGGAGAGGAATCTTCAGGTTCCAGCCCCGACTTCACACAAGGTCTTAGGCCCCGGCATCGACAGGAGAGGAATCCTGAGAGGCCCCTAGAAACTTGAATGGGGACTGGCCTTTCCTGAGGCCACCAGAGCTGGCCCCTGAGGTCCCCGTCGTAAGTCGAGAGCACCTGCCGCAACTCGAGAAAATCCAGGAGGTTCTCCCCTCCAGGCGAGATGAGGCCCATTTCCACTGAGGTGTCTCGAGGCTAATCACACCTAACCTCTGGAACTTCCAAAAGGTACTTTACACCCTTGCTGCAACTCAATATGTTCCCCGACATACCCGTCTCCACTCGAGAATAAGCAAGATGGTCCCCCCCCACATCCACAGGAGGCGCGTTTCCGCCTCGTCGCTCGAGATGAGGGATCCTTTCCTTCCGGGGGCCAGCGTGAGGAATTCCGCCTATCGCAAAGGTCATGAGGAAGGAGGCTTGGCATGCCAAAGGCGTGCTCAAGCCTCAGGTAACCCCCTGTTCCCGAGCATCGAACCCCAAAACCAGAGTCTGTTTTATGCTCTCACCTACACTTCTGACTTTACGGGGGCTCTCCCCCATAACTGTTTCTCTCGGAGAAGAAGTAAACGTGCAGCTTCAAGGCAATAAATATTCTTGGGCATGACAAGAGTGTTTCAGCTTGCCGACTCCTCTGAAGGTTATCTAGCCCACCTTTATAGGTTTGTCCGGCCACATGTGATTGTTTACAGCCTCCCAACCTGAGAGGCATGAGATGTTTTAGACTTACTAAAGGCAAATTATTTTGGGGAGTTAGAAATTATTAGTATAGTTGGTTAGGAATTATATTGGTGAAGGGTTCTTCATTTGTTGTGTCAAAAATTGCTGCTAATTCCCTGCTCTGGGTGGGACAAGGATATTTTAGGTCAAACCTCTCTGCTGACAGACCAGCTTGTGTGACAGGATTATCCATACTGCTGCCACTAGGCACAAGATTGTTTACTACCTCTCAACTGTAAACAGCACAGAGAGTTTTGGAGTATTTTGAGAGTCTTAATTAGCATAGGACTTTTTCTTCTTGTTGAGTCAATGATTGCCACCAGGCCTCCATATCCTTAGGCACTTGGGAATATATTAATCAATGTATTTGGAATATAGCAAAGGAAATATAGCAGTTTTTGATGTTAGCAATACTAGACTTTTTGAGTTAATGGATTTTCACTTTTGTAATAGATCACTGTACTTTGTTATATATCACTGTGTCCTTTCTATGTAAGAATGTAACTTTATCATATCTTAAGACTAAATAGATCTTAAGGGGAGAATTGATGAAAGGATTTTCATTTGTTAGGCTGATGTTTGCTGATAAATCTCCATGTTCCCTACCCTTATAATGAATATAACTAGTATATAGGAGAAATAAGTATTAACCTTTAAGCATATAGGAGAAATAAGAATTCACCTTTAAGACTAATCATGTTAACCTTGGGTTAAATAAATTCCTTTCTTGATTGTAACTCACTACACCCTCACCCTATAGGAATGTAACTTTATTTGGAGGGTGGTGCCTGGTTTAAGAAAAAACACCCTTGGAAGAAATAAGTTTATTTGGTTATCAGAAAGAAAGGATCATAAAATGTCAGCAGGTCTCATTCATGGCCAGAAGATGATGTAAGATCCCTAAGACCTTTTTTTTATACATTTATGTGAAGCACCTGATTTTGATAAAGGTCAGGATGCCGACTCCTGCGTGACTCTGTATTCATCCCTATGTGTAACAAGAGGTATACAAGCAAAACCAAAAATAAAGAAATCAGATCAGTTTCCGGAAAGACTGATTCCCCCATGTCGCTTCTTTTTTGCTCCCGTTTTTCTGGCTGAATTCTCTACTGGAGGATGGATGTTATTCCACGTAATCCAAGTTATTCAGCCTCTTTTTCTCCAATAATCTTCCTACTACACTATCCATTTCTAATCTCTTTATATCTGGGATTAAATATGTATATTTCCAAAGACGACGACTACGTCCCCACCTTCGAATCACCCTGGATCCACCGGGGCTGGACCACGGCACTTTCCCTGCTTGGTCGGGAAAGAATTCCCGGCGTTCCCACCGAATCTCAAGAAGAGGCGCTCTCCACAGGAAAGGCGAGAGGAATTCCAGGGTCGTGCCACAATTCCAAGAGTCCCCCAGATGTCTCAGTCCATTCCAGAGGAACCTGTTTTCCCTGCACTGCCTTGATTTTCACGCCGAGGATCGACTGGCACCACGGTGGCACGTGGGACAGCGATGTGGGAAAGCCTCGTGGGAAAGCCTCGAGGGAAAGCCCCGTGGGAAATACCTCGAGGGAAAGACACAGATCTCTTGATCCACGCGACGGGCAGAGTGACACTGCTACTGCAGCTCGGGAGGTAAGCGTTCTTGCATGATCCCGCTGAGAAGAGGACTGACACCCCTGGGGAGACTCAAGAAGTACCCCAAGAACCATGTCAGCACGGGAGAGGAATCCTCAGGTACCGGCCTCGACTTCACACAAGGTCTTAGGGCCCACCATCGACGGAGAGGAATCCCGAGAGGCCCCGTAGCCACTCGGATGGGAACTGGCCTTTCCTGACGCCACCAGAGCGGGTCCCTGAGGTCCCAGCGAACGTTGAGAACACCTGCCACAATTCGAGAAAATCCAGGAGGTTCTCCCCACCAGGCAAGATGAGGCCAATTTCCGCTGAGGCTCTCGAGGCTAATCACACCTAAACTCTGGAAATTCCAAAGGTTCCTTAACAACCTTGCTGAAACTCAAGAAGTTCCCCGACATACCGTCTCCACTCCAGAGGAAGCACGAGGGTCCCCCCACATCCAGAGGAGCCCCGTTTATGCCTCGGACCTCGAGATGACGGATCCTTTCCCTGCTTGGTCGGGAAAGAATTCCCGGCGTTCCCGTCCCATCTCAAGAGGAGGCGCTCTCCACAGGAAAGGCGAGCGGAACTCCAGGGTCGTACCACCATTCCAAGAGTCCCCCAGATGTCTCAGTCCATTCCAGAGGAACATGTTTTTCCTGCACTGCCTCGACTTTCAAGCCGAGGATCGACTCACACCCTGGTGGCAGGTGGGACAGCCCTGTGGGAAAGACTCTTGGGAAAGCCTTGAAGGAAAGACTTGAGTGAAAGCTACAGATCCCTTGACCACGCGTTAGGAAGCGTGACACTGCTGCTACAGCTCGGGAGGAAAGCGCACGTGCATGCCCACACTCGAGACGAGGACTGACTTCCCTGGGGAGACTCCAGAAGTACCCCAAGAACCATGTCAGCACTGGAGAGGAATCCTCAGGATCCGGCCTCGACTCCACACAAGGTCTTAGGCCCCGGCATCGACCCAAGAGGAATCCCGAGAGTCCCCCTGGCAACTTGCATGGGGACTGGCCTTTCCTGAGGCCACGAGACCGGGTCCCTGAGGTCCCCGTCGTAATTCGAGAGCACCTGCCGTAACTCGAGAAAATCCAGGAGGTTCTCCCCTACAGCAAAATGAGGCCTATTTCCACTGACGCATCTAGAGGCTAAGCACACCTAACCTCTGGAACTTCCAATGGTTCCTTCACACACTTGCTGCAACTCAAGAGCTTTCCCGACACACCCGTCTACACTCAAAGGAAGCACGAGGGTCCCGCCCACATCCAGAGAAGCCCGAGCCCCCCTCGAGGCTCCAAAGGAGAGATCTTTTAAATGCTTGCATTTCCCGAGTCGAAGACCTTGTGTTGAGTTGGGACCGGAAACTGAGGATTCCTCTCCAGTGCTGACGTGGATTTTTGGGTACTTCTGGACTCTCCCCAGGGGAGTCAGTCCTCGTCTCGAGTGGGGAAATGCACGTGGGCTTTTCCTCCCTAAAGGTGGGCAGCAGTGTCATGCTACCCGACGGGTGGATCAAGGGATGTGTGGCTTTCCCTGTAGGATTTCCCATGAGGCTTTCCCACGAGGCTAACACACAGGGCTGTCCCACGTGCCACCGTGGTGTGAGTCGATCCTCGGCGTGACAGTCAAGGCAGTGCAGGTAAAAGAGTTTCCTTTGGAATGGACTCAGTCCTCTGGGGACTCTTGGATTGGTGGCACGACCCTGGAGTTCCTCTCGCCTTTCCTGTGGAGAGCGCTTCCTCTTGAGATGCGACGGGAATGCCGGAATTCTTTCCCGACCACGCAGGGAAAGGATCCCTCATCTCGAGCTACAAGGAGGAAAAGGGCCTCCTCTGGATGTGCAAGGGACGCTCGCGCTTCCTCTCGAGTGGACAAGGGTATGTCGGGGAACTTCTTGAGTTGCAGCAAAGGTGTGAAGGACCCTATGGAAGTTCCAAAGGTTAGATGTGATTAGCCTCGAGTCGCCTCAGCGGAAATGGGCCTCATCTAGCCTGGAGGGAGAATCTACAGGATTTTCTCGAGTTGCGGTAGGTGCTCTCGATTTACGACGGGGACCACAGGGACCGTATCTGTGGCCTCAGGAAAGGCCACTCTCCGTGCGAGTTGCTTATTGGCCTCTCGGATTCCTCTCCCGTCGATGCCGGGGCCTAAGACCTTGTGTGGATCCGTGCCGGAACCTGAGGATTCCTCTCCAGTGCTGACATGGATCTTGGGATTCTTCTGGAGTCTCCCCAGGGTAGTCAGTCCTCGTTACGAGTGGGGGCAGGCACGTGCGGTTTCCTCCCGAGCTGTAGCAGCGGCGGTCATGATTCCCTTCGCGTGGATCAAGGGATCTGAGGCTTTCCGTCGAGGCTTTCCCACGAGGCTTTCCCACGAGACTTTCCCACAGGGCTGTCCCAGTGCCACCGTGATGTGAGTCGATCCTCGGCATGAAAGTTGAGGCAGTGCAGGGAAAACAGGTTTCCCTGGAATGGAGTGAGCCTCTGCGGGACTCTGGGAATGGTGGCACGACCCTGGAGTTCCTCTCGCCTTTCCTGTGAGAGCGCCTCCTCTTTTGAGATGCGACGGAACGCCGGGAATTCATCCAGAACACGCAGGCGAAA
>NW_017219221.1:0-11507 GCF_001704415.2 Capra hircus | reverse complement strand
GTGTTGTTCACTTTATTATTTATTTTTTTATTGTAGCCATTTCTGACAGATGTGTGATGTCACCTCATTGGGGTTTCAGTTTGTGTTGATAATGTTGAATAACTTCTCATGTGCTTATCTGCCATCTGCATATCTTTTTCACCGAAATGTCACTTCATTTCTTTGTGTCCTGCACATTGTCTAATTGTACTGTTTTCTGTTGACTTTTGAGAAGTCTTTATTTGGATACTTAACTTTTATCACATATGTCATCTGCAAATATTTTCTTTCTGTAGCTTGTCACTTCATGTTCACTGTATGGGCTTTTACAAAATAAAACAAATTGTTTCATTTTGATGAGGCTCAGTTGATCAATTTGTCCTTTTATAGATCATAATCTTAATGTCAAGTCTGCATAGCCCTGTTTCTCAAGATTCCTCTGATTTTATTCTTGTTTTCTGGTTTGTTTCATAGTTTTATATTGACTTGCTAAATCTATGGTCTATTTGAGTTAGTTTTTATATAAAGATTTAGGTTAAAATTGATCTTTAAGACTTTTTTTGCCAATGGATATCCAGGCACTCTAGCACTATTTGCTGAAAAAGGTGATTCAGTGTAAAAAGGCTAAATTATATCAGTGTCAGGAAATGGTATCCCTCAGATCTGGGCTTGAGAAGCGACTGTGTTACGCTGTAGTGCACATGTTCACTGTGAGGTTTTTAAAGACCTGTAAGACCCAGATAATCATGATGATGTGATCACTAATCTAGAGCCAGACATCTTGGAATGTGAAGTCAAGTGGGCCTTAGAAAGCATCACTACGAACAAAGCTAGTGGAGGTGATGGAATTCCAGTTGAGCTGTTTCAAATCCTGAAAGATGATGCTGTGAAAGTGCTGCACTCAATATGCCAGCAAATTTGGAAAACTCAGCAGTGGCCACAGGACTGGAAAAGGTCAGTTTTCATTCCAATCCCAAAGAAAGGCAATGCCAAAGAATGCTCAAACTACCACAATTGCACTCATCTCACATGCTAGTAAAGTAATGCTCAAAATTCTCCAAGCCAGGCTTCAGCAATATGTGAACCATGAACTCCTGTTCAAGCTGGTTTTAGAAAAGGCAGAGGAACCAGAGATCAAATTGCCAACATCCGCTGGATCAAAAAAGCAAGAGAGTTCCAGAAAAACATCTATTTCTGCTTTATTGACTATGCCAAAGCCTTTGACTGTGTGGATCACAATAAACTGTGGAAAATTCTGAAAGAGATGGGAATACCAGACCACCTGACCTGCCTCTTGAGAAATCTGTATGCAGGTCAGGAAGCAACAGTTAGAACTGGACATGGAACAACAGACTGGTTCCAAATAGGAAAAGGAGTACGTCAAGGCTGTATATTGTCACCCTGCTTATTTAACTTCTATGCAGAGTACATCATGAGAAACGCTCTGGAAGAAACACAAGCTGGAATCAAGATTGCCGGAGAAATATCAATAACCTCAGATATGCAGATGACACCACCCTTATGGCAGAAAGTGAAGAGGAACTAAAAAGCCTCTTGATGAAAGTGAAAGAGGAGAGTGAAAAAGTTGGCTTAAAGCTCAACATTCAGAAAAGAAGATCATGGCATCTGGTCCCATCACTTCATGGGAAATAGATGGGGAAACAGTGGAAACAGTGTCAGACTTTATTTTTGGGCTCCAAAATCACTGCAGATGGTGACTGCAGCCATGAAATTAAAAGACGCTTACTCCTTGGAAGAAAGTTATGACCAACCTAGATAGCATATTCAAAAGCAGAGACATTACTTTGCCGACTAAGGTCCGTCTAGTCAAGGCTATGGTTTTTCCTGGTCATGTATGGATGTGAGAGTTGGACTGTGAAGAAGGCTGAGCACCGAAGAATTGATGCTTTTGAACTGTGGTGTTGGAGAAGACTCTTGAGAGTCCCTTGGACTGCAAGGAGATCCAACCAGTCCATTCTGAAGGAGATCAGCCCTGGGATTTCTTTGGAAGGAATGATGCTAAAGCTGAAACTCCAGTACTTTGGCCACCTCATGCGAAGAGTTGACTCATTGGAAAAGACTCTGATGCTGGGAGGGATTGGGGGCAGGAGGAGAAGGGGATGACAGAGGATGAGATGGCTGGATGGCATCAGGACTCGATGGATGTGAGTCTGAGTGAGCTGGTGATGGACAGGGAGGCCTGGCGTGCTGCGATTCATGGGGTCGCAAAGAGTCAGACACGACTGAGCGACTGAACTGAACTTCTCTGGTTTATTAAGTGACTTGAAAAACCATAAGCAATGTTCCTTGAGTCCCAATAAGTTTCATTTCTCTGCTGCATTGTTCCACAGTGCTTAAAAGGTTTTTTTCATGAATTTGAAAACTGTGATGCTAGTTTCTGTAAGGGAAGGGTTCTTCATTTCCATTCTTTATTCATCAAAATGAATTCATGAATTGGTGTTTTTTCTGACAAACATTTTTAAACATTGACAAAATAAAAGATTTCTCAACTCAAAGGTGCCTAAATGCCTAATGAGTTTGACAATTTAAGTTTCCAATCTTTGCATGGACCAAGAGGTTTATTGGGCACCAGGGGTCCTTATTTCTTTCCCATAGATGGAAAACTAGACATTGACTGGGAAATGATCACATTTACTTTCTACCATTAAGTCAAAGGCATATGAAAGTGATGAAAGACTGGGGATTTTTTTCCTGCTGCCATGACCACAGAGGGAAAGGAAAGTGTGACAAGCCCTGAAGTCAGGTGAGCAAGAAATCCATTTCCCAGCAGTTGAACATGGTTCACCATATTGAGGAAACACCTTGGTTTCCCAAATTATAGGAGTCTTTCAAGGAGTTGACTATAAGTTCAGTTCAGTCGCTCATCATGTCTGACTCTTTGCAACCCCATGAATCGCAGCATGCCAGGCCTCCCTGTCCATCACCAACTCCTGGAGTTCAAACTCATGTCCATGAGTCAGTGATGCCATCCAACCATCTCATTCTCTGTCAATTCCCAGCATCAGGGTCTTTTCAAATGAGTCAGCTCTTGCATCAGGTGGCCAAAGTATTGGAGTTTCAGCTTCAACATCAGTCCTTCCAATTGATTCCTTAGATGGACTGGTTGGTCCTTGCAGTCCAAAGACTCTCAAGAGTCTTCTCACAGTTAAAGCATCAATTCCGTGAAATTTTTTTGTTTTTTTTATTTATTTTATTATTTATTTATTTATTTTTAAAAAATCTTTAATTCTTACATGCGTTCCCAAACATGAACCCCCCTCCCACCTCCCTCCCCATAACATCTCTCTGGGTCATCCCCATGCACCAGCCCCAAGCATGCTGTATCCTGCGTCAGACATAGACTGGCGATTCAATTCTTACATGATAGTATACATGTTAGAATGCCATTCTCCCAAATCATCCCACCCTCTCCCTCTCCCTCTCCCTCTGAGTCCAAAAGTCCGTTATACACATCTGTGTCTTTTTCCTGTCTTGCATACAGGGTCGTCATTGCCATCTTTCTAAATTCCATATATATGTGTTAGTATACTGTATTGGTGTTTTTCTTTCTGGCTTACTTCACTCTGTATAATCGGCTCCAGTTTCATCCATCTCATCAGAACTGATTCAAATGAATTCTTTTTAATGGCTGAGTAATACTCCATTGTGTATATGTACCACAGCTTTCTTATCCATTCATCTGCTGATGGACATCTAGGTTGTTTCCATGTCCTGGCTATTATAAACAGTGCTGCGATGAACATTGGGGTACATGTGTCTCTTTCAATTCTGGTTTCCTCGGTGTGTATGCCCAGCAGTGGGATTGCTGGGTCATAAGGTAGTTCTATTTGCAATTTTTTAAGGAATCTCCACACTGTTCTCCATAGTGGCTGTACTAGTTTGCATTCCCACCAACAGTGTAGGAGGGTTCCCTTTTCTCCACACCCTCTCCAGCATTTATTGCTTGCAGATTTTTGGATCGCAGCCATTCTGACTGGTGTGAAGTGGTACCTCATTGTGGTTTTGATTTGCATTTCTCTAATAATGAGTGATGTTGAGCATCTTTTCATGTGTTTGTTAGCCATCCGTATGTCTTCTTTGGAGAAATGTCTATTTAGTTCTTTGGCCCATTTTTTGATTGGGTCGTTTATTTTTCTGGAATTGAGCTGCATAAGTTGCTTGTATATTTTTGAGATTAGTTGTTTGTCAGTTGCTTCATTTGCTATTATTTTCTCCCATTCAGAAGGCTGTCTTTTCACCTTGCTTATATTTTCCTTTGTTGTGCAGAAGCTTTTAATTTTAATTAGATCCCATTTGTTTATTTTTGCTTTTATTTCCAGAATTCTGGGAGGTGGATCATAGAGGATCCTGCTGTGATTTATGTCTGAGAGTGTTTTGCCTATGTTCTCCTCTAGGAGTTTTATAGTTTCTGGTCTTACATTTAGATCTTTAATCCATTTTGAGTTTATTTTTGTGTGCGGTGTTAGAAAGTGATCTAGTTTCATTCTTTTACAAGTGGTTGACCAGTTTTCCCAGCACCACTTGTTAAAGAGATTGTCTTTACTCCATTGTATATTCTTGCCTCCTTTGTCAAAGATAAGGTGTCCATATGTGTGTGGATTTATCTCTGGGCTTTCTATTTTGTTCCATTGATCTATATGTCTGTCTTTGTGCCAGTACCATACTGTCTTGATGACTGTGGCTTTGTAGTAGAGCCTGAAGTCAGGCAAGTTGATTCCTCCAGTTCCATTCTTCTTTCTCAAGATTGCTTTGGCTATTCGAGGTTTTTTGTATTTCCATACAAATCTTGAAATTATTTGTTCTAGTTCTGTGAAAAATGTGGCTGGTAGCTTGATAGGGATTGCATTGAATTTGTAAATTGCTTTGGGTAGTATACTCATTTTCACTATATTGATTCTTCCGATCCATGAACATGGTATATTTCTCCATCTATTAGTGTCCTCTTTGATTTCTTTCATCAGTGTTTTATAGTTTTCTATATATAGGTCTTTAGTTTCTTTAGGTAGATATATTCCTAAGTATTTTATTCTTTTCGTTGCAATGGTGAATGGAATTGTTTCCTTAATTTCTTTTTCTACTTTCTCATTATTAGTGTATAGGAATGCAAGGGATTTCTGTGTGTTGATTTTATATCCTGCAACTTTACTATATTCATTGATTAGCTCTAGTAATTTTCTGGTGGAGTCTTTAGGGTTTTCCATGTAGAGGATCATGTCATCTGCAAACAGTGAGAGTTTTACTTCTTCTTTTCCAATTTGGATTCCTTTTATTTCTTTTTCTGCTCTGATTGCTGTGGCCAAAACTTCCAGAACTATGTTGAATAGTAGCGGTGAAAGTGGACACCCTTGTCTTGTTCCTGACTTTAGGGGAAATGCTTTCAATTTTTCACCATTGAGGATAATGTTTGCTGTGGGTTTGTCATATATAGCTTTTATTATGTTGAGGTATGTTCCTTCTATTCCTGCTTTCTGGAGAGTTTTTATCATAAATGGATGTTGAATTTTGTCAAAGGCCTTCTCTGCATCTATTGAGATAATCATATGGTTTTATTTTTCAATTTGTTAATGTGGTGAATTACATTGATTGATTTGCGGATATTGAAGAATCCTTGCATCCCTGGGATAAAGCCCACTTGGTCATGGTGTATGATCTTTTTAATGTGTTGTTGGATTCTGATTGCTAGAATTTTGTTGAGGATTTTTGCATCTATGTTCATCAGTGATATTGGCCTGTAGTTTTCTTTTTTGTGACATCTTTGTCAGGTTTTGGTATTAGGGTGATGGTGGCCTCATAGAATGAGTTTGGAAGTTTACCTTCCTCTGCAATTTTCTGGAAGAGTTTGAGGAGGATAGGTGTTAGCTCTTCTCGAAATTTTTGGTAGAATTCAGCTGTGAAGCCGTCTGGACCTGGGCTTTTGTTTGCTGGAAGATTTCTGATTACAGTTTCAATTTCCGTGCTTGTGATGGGTCTGTTAAGATTTTCTATTTCTTCCTGGTTCAGTTTTGGAAAATTGTACTTTTCTAAGAATTTGTCCATTTCTTCCACGTTGTCCATTTTATTGGCATACAACTGCTGATAGTAGTCTCTTATGATCCTTTGTATTTCTGTGTTGTCTGTTGTGATCTCTCCATTTTCATTTCTAATTTTATTGATTTGATTTTTCTCTCTTTGCTTCTTGATGAGTCTGGCTAATGGTTTGTCAATTTTATTTATCCTTTCAAAGAACCAGCTTTTGGCTTTGTTGATTTTTGCTATGGTCTCTTTGTTTCTTTTGCATTTATTTCTGCCCTAATTTTTAAGATTTCTTTCCTTCTACTAACTCTGGGGTTCTCCAATTCTTCCTTTTCTAGTTGCTTTAGTTGTAGAGTTAGGTTATTTATTTGACTTTTTTCTTGTTTCTTGAGGTATGCCTGTATTGCTATGAACTTTCCTCTTAGCACTGCTTTTATAGTGTCCCACAGGTTTTGGGTTGTTGTGTTTTCATTTTCATTAGTTTCTATGCATATTTTGATTTCTTTTTTGATTTCTTCTGTGATTTGTTGGTTATTCAGAAGTGTGTTGTTCAACCTCCATATGTTGGAATTTTTAATAGTTTTTCTCCTGTAATTGAGATCTAATCTTAATGCATTATGGTCAGAAAAGATGCTTGGAATGATTTCGATTTTTTTGAATTTATCAAGTTTAGATTTATGGCCCAGGATGTGATCTATCCTGGAGAAGGTTCCATGAGCACTTGAAAAAAAGGTGAAATTCATTGTTTTGGGGTGAAATGTCCTATAGATATCAATTAGGTCTAACTGATCTAATGTATCATTTAAAGTTTGCGTTTCTTTGTTAATTTTCTGTTTAGTTGATCTGTCCATAGGTGTGAGTGGGGTATTAAAGTCTCCCACTATTATTGTGTTATTGTTGATTTCCCCTTTCATACTTGTTAGCATTTGTCTTACATATTGTGGTGCTCCTATATTGGGTGCATATATATATATATAATTGTTATATCTTCTTCTTGGATTGTTCCTTTTGATCATTATGTAGTGGCCTTCTTTGTCTGTTTCACAGCCTTTGTTTTAAAGTCTATTTTATCGGATATGAGTATTGCCACTCCTGCTTTCTTTTGGTCTCTATTTGCGTGGTATATCTTTTTCCAGCCCTTCACTTTCAGTCTGTATGTGTCCCTTGTTTTGAGGTGGGTCCTCTTGCTAAGGCAGCATATAGAGGGGTCTTGTTTTTGTATCCATTCAGGCCAGTCTTTGCCTTTTGGTTGGGGCGTTCAACCATTTACGTTTAAGGCTAATTATTGAATAAGTATGATCCCGTTACCATTTACTTTATTGTTTTGGGTTCGGGGTTTATACACCCTTTTCGTGTTTCCTGTCTAGAGAATATCCTTTAGAATTTGTTGGAGAGCTGGTTTGGTGGTGCTGAATTCTCTCAGCTTTTGCTTGTCTGTAAAGCTTTTGATTTCTCCTTCGTATTTGAATGAGATCCTTGCTGGGTACAGTAATCTGGGCTGTAGGTTATTGTCTTTCATCACTTAAGTATGTCTTGCCATTCCCTCCTGGCCTGAAAGAGTTTCTATTGAAAGATCAGCTGTTATCCTTATGGGAATCCCCTTGTGTGTTATTTGTTGTTTTTCCCTTGCTAGCTTTTAATATTTGTTCTTTGTGTTATGGATCTTTGTTAATTTGATTAATATGTGTCTTGGGGTGTTTCGCCTTGGGTTTATCCTATTTGGAACTCTCTGTGTTTCTTGGACTTGGGTGATTATTTCCTTCCCCATTTTAGGGAAGTTTTCAACTATTATCTCCTCAAGGATTTTCTCATGATCTTTCTTTCTGTCTTCTTCTTCTGGGACTCCTATAATTCGAATGTTGGAGCGTTTCATATTGTCCTGGAGGTCTCTGAGATTGTCCTCATTTCTTTTAATTCGTTTTTCTTGTTTCCTCTCTGATTCATTTATTTCTACCATTCTATCTTCTATTTCACTAATCCTATCTTCTGCCTCCGTTATTCTACTATTTGTTGCCTCCAGAGTGTTTCTGATCTCATTTATTGCATTATTCATTATATTTTGACTCTTTTTTATTTCTTCTAGGTCCTTGTTAAACCTTTCTTGCATCTTCTCAATCCTTGTCTCTAGGCTATTTATCTGTGATTCCATTTTGATTTCAAGATTTTGGATCATTTTCACTATCAATATTCGGAATTCCTTCTCAGGTAGATTCCCTACTTCTTCCTCTTTTGTTTGGTTTGGTGGGCAACTCTCCTGTTCCTTTACCTGCTGAGTATTCCTCTGTCTCTTCATCTTGGTTATATTGCTGCGTTTTGGGTGGCCTTTTTATATTCTGGTAATTTGTGGAGTTCTCTTTATTATGGAGCTTCCTCACTTGGGTGGGGTTCTATCAGTGGCTTGTCAAGGTTTCCTGGTTAGGGAGGCTTGTGTTGGAGTTCTGGTGGGTGGAGCTGGGTTTCTTCTCTCTGGAGTGCAGTGGAGTGACCAGTAATGGGTTATGAGACATCAAAGGTTTTTGGATAATTTTGAGCTGCCTGTATATTGAAGCTCAGGGAGTGTTCCTGTGTTGCTGGAGAATTTGCGTGGTATGTCTTGTTTTGGAACTTGTTGGCCCTTGGGTGGAGCTTGGTTTCAGTGTAGGTATGAAGGCATTTGATGAGCTCCTATTGCTTAATGTTCCCTGAATTCAAGAGTTCTCTAATGTTTTCAGGCTTTGGATTTAAGCCTCCTGCTTCTGGTTTTCAGTTTTATTTTTACAGTAGCCTCTAGACTTCTCCATCTATACAGCACCGATGATAAAACATCTAGGTTAAAGATGAAAAGTTTCTCCACATTGAGGGACACTCAGAGAGGTTCACTGAGTTACAAGGAGAAGAGAAGATGGAGGGGTAGTTAGAGGTAACTGGAATGAGATGCGGTGAGATCAAAAGAGGAGAGAGCAAGCTAGCCAGTAGTCACTTCCTTATGTGCGCTCTATAGTCTGGACCGCTCAGAGGTATTTACAGAGTTATACGGGGAAGAGGAGAGGGAGGAAGTAGACAGAGGTGACCAGGAGGATAAGAGAGAGGAATGAGAAGGAGAGAGACAAATCCTGCCAGTAACCAGTTCCTTAGGTGTTCTCCACCGTCTGGAACACACAGAGATTCACAGAGTTGGATAGAGAAGAGATGGGGAGAAAAGAGACAGAGGCCACCTGGTGGAGAAAAAGGAGAGTCCAAAGGAGAGAGAGAGTGGTCAAGCCAGTAATCTCGCTCTCAGGTAAACTTGGGTAGTGAAGTTTGGGTTTTTAAATGTACAAAATTGACAACAAAAACCTAAGAGCAAAGATTAAAAATCTAGAGTAGAGGTTGGATTTTCAAAAATACAATATTAAAGAAAAGAAGCAGAAGGAAAAAGGAAGAAAGAAAAAAAAAAGAAAAAAAAACCACCAACAACCATCCAAAGACTATATATGGTGTTTGCCTTAAAAAAAAAAAAGAAATAGTAATAGTAGGTTATAGAAATAAAAATTAGAGGAGAAATAGAAGACTTAACAATTAAAAAAGTTAGAAAAAAAAAGAAAAAAAAAAAAAAAAAAAAGGAATGATTTTAAAAATAGTAAAAATATATCTGGCCCTTCTCTGATGTTGTGGGCCGTGTGGGATCACTTCCAAGGTGGTTCCCTCTGTTTAACTTCTTCTGTTTGCTGGTTTTTTAGGCTCACTAGTTCAGTCGCGCTGTGGGGAGGGGGGATGCTGCAAACAAATAGCACTGTCGTGTGCACACAGTGTCTCAGCCCCGCTTGACCTGTCCCCTTCTCGCGGCGCACAAACCGCTCCGGCTCTACGATGCTCAGCCGGGAACCGTCTGGGCCGGCCCTAGGCTGCGTGCACTTCCCCGGTCCAAGCCGCTCAGGTTCGGCGCTCAGGCAGCCCTCAGAGGCACAGATTCGGCTGGGACTGCGCTTTGTGCCCTTCCCAGGTCCGAGTAGCTCAGGAGTTTGGCGAGCGCGATCGCCGCGCTTGTCACCTTTTCTGCCGCTGCTGCTCAGCTTTCTGGGTGGACCGCTGGCGCCCCCGTGAGGCAGATGTGACTGTCCAGCACCCCCAGAAGTCTTAGCAAAGAAGCCTGCTTGCAGTTAGGTAAGTAAAGTCTCTCCGGGTCTGCAATTGCCCCTTTCCAGTCCTTACGGCTCTGGCTGCCTGTCCCCGCGGGGGATGGTCTGCAGCCGGCTTTTTCCGTTCCGTCCTTTGTTCTGTGCTCGGTCCTGGCGGTGTCTTATGTTCGAGCTTTTCGCGTGGTAGCTATCCCACAGTCTGGTTTGCTAGCCCAAGTTAGATCGTTCTGGTTGCGCGTGGGGCGTTCCTGCCCGATTCTTACAAAGCTCTGCAGCCCGCGCCTCCCGCGCGTCCCTGCCCTGCCCCCACTTCCCATGGCGGATGCAGGCGTCTGTGCTGCTTTTCCGCTGGGGGAGTTACTGTTGGGCTTGTAATCTGTTGGTTTTAATTATTTATTTATTTTTCCTTCCTGTTATGTTGCCCTCTGTGTTTCCAAGGCTCGCCACAGACTCGGCAGGGAGAGTGTTTCCTGGTGTTTGGAAACCTCTCTTCTTAAAATTCCCTTCCCGGGACGGGCTTCCCTTCCGGACGGAGCTCCCTCCCCACCTCCTTTGTCTCCTTTTTCGTCTTTTATATTTTTTCCTACCTGTTTTTGAAGACAATGGTCTGCTTTTCTGGTTGCCTGATGTCCTCTGCCAGCCTACAGAAGTTGTTTTGTGGAGTTTGCTCGGCGTTGAAATGTTCTTTTGAGGAATTTGTGAGGGAGAAAGTGGTCTTCCCGTCCTATTCCTCCGCCATCTTTATGCTTTACTTTTTATTCTTTTTGTCATAGTGCCACTGCTCTTTGGACACATTCAAAATCTTAATTTGGACAAACAAACAAGAACCTAGGGCTGGGAAATGCTAAATATCACATGGCATTTGAGTGCTGTTGTTGCTTGTCCTTTGAAGCCAAAGAATCCAGGCTTAACTCCAGCTTAAACTTCAACAGGTCAGTGAAAACTGACCTAAAGACTCAGCTTCCTCAGCTGAAGCAAAGTATAATAGTATCCACCTTCTATGTAGGTGCATGCATAATGTGTACAGACTGCAGAGATGTTTAAAATGCATCCAGTGAAAGTCAGTTGTTCTGTTTATAGCATTCTTTATTAATAACTGCACCAAAAGCAATTTAAAGCATTTCTACTTCTTTATTTAAATGAAATGATTTTGCTGTAGTATGTACAGTTATATAACCAGCCATAAACAACGTGTCTGTTGGAGACTCCTGTCTGACTTGGGACCGTGGTATATATAATTTTGTTTGCCTGTGTGTATTTGTGTGTGTGTGTGAGAGACAATGGAAATGCACATGGAAGCCGATGGAACAAAGTCTCTGAAATATTGAAAGAAAACAACTTTCATCCCATCGCTAAAGCCAAGTGAATTTTTACTTTTAAAAGAAGCTTCCTTTGTAA
>NW_017219220.1:0-11507 GCF_001704415.2 Capra hircus | reverse complement strand
CAGAGACATGTGCAGTGGTTGGGGCTGATCCTGCGTGTCTGGGTTCACGCCCGCATCCCAACTCAGGGGAAGCAGCCCCTGAGGCAAGACCTGCTGGAGGAGCCCTGAGCCCGCCTGATAGGCGAGTGCACAGCCAGCAGGGAAGCGAGCCTCCTCGGGGAAGAGGAGGCAGCCAGCCCCCTCAAGCTGAAACCCTGCTTGCACGGAGCTAAGAGCGCCTCCAGTAAGGCAGAGCTCTAGCTCTGCTCAGAGCCCGCGATCTGGCAGCGTCCCTGCGCGAGGCTGCTCTGCCGGGGCCGAGCATTTGCCCAGACTTGCCTTGCTTTTAGGCTCCCTCCCAGGAAGAGCAGGCTGTGTGAGGCTGGGAGACGCCACTGGTTACTTCCTTGCCTCAGCTCCGCTCCTGCCTTGCCTTTGCACTTAGGTGCCAGCGTCCTTGGGGAGGGCTTAGGGGCTGGTGGGTTGCACACTGCCAAGGGATCCAGCAGTGAGAGCTCTGTCAGAGGAAGGAAGGGCAACTGCAGGACTCCTCCAGCGGATGCGTGGCCGCCAGACTCAGCGCCGCACGGAGAGCACCAGGCTCCCAGGGCCCCTGGCTGGGGTCTTCAGCCCCGCACACCGGGAGCT
Source organism: Capra hircus (assembly GCF_001704415.2). Classification (NCBI taxonomy): domain Eukaryota; kingdom Metazoa; phylum Chordata; class Mammalia; order Artiodactyla; family Bovidae; genus Capra; species Capra hircus. Next base: position 10,880 of record NW_017219220.1, on the reverse strand, counting down.
GATTCCGTGTTGCCAAAAGTGTATGACAGACGTAGGTTCCCTAGCACTCTCCTCCCCAGCAGAGACATGTGCAGGTGGTTGGGGCCTGATCCTGCGTGTCTGGGTTCCCGCCCACATCCCCAACTCAGGGGAAGCAGCCCCTGAGGCAAGACCTGCTGGAGGAGCCCTGAGCCCCGCCTGATAGGCGAGTGCACAGCCAGCAGGGAAGCGAGCCTCCTAGGGGGAAGAGGAGGCAGCCCAGCCCCTCAAGCTGAAACCCTGCTTGCACGGAGCTAAGAGCGCCTCCAGTAAGGCAGAGCTCTAGCTCTGCTCAGAGCCCCGATCTGGCAGCGTCCCCTGCGCGAGGCTGCTCTGCCGGGGCCGAGCATTGCCCAGACTTGCCTTGCTTTTAGGCTCCCTCTCCAGGGAAGAGCAGGCTGTGTGAGGCTGGGAGACGCCACTGGTTACTTCCTTGCCTCAGCTCCGCTCCTGCCTTGCCTTTGCACTTAGGTGCCAGGCGTCCTTGGGAGGGCTTAGGGGCTGGTGGGTTGCACACTGCCAAGGGATCCAGCAGTGAGAGCTCTGTCAGAGGGAAGGGAAGGGCAACTGCAGGACTCCTCCAGCGGATGCGTGCCGGCCAGACTCAGCGCCGCACGGAGAGCACCAGGCTCCAGGGCCCTGGCTGGGGTCTTCAGCCCCGCACACCGGGAGGCTGATTCCGTGTTCGCCCAAAAAGTGTATGACAGACGTAGGTTCCCCTAGCACTCTCCTCCCCAGCAGAGACATGTGCAGGTGGTTGGGGCCTGATCCTGCGTGTCTGGGTTCCCGCCCACAGCCCCAACTCAGGGGAAGCAGCCCCTGAGGCAAGACCTGCTGGAGGAGCCCTGAGCCCCGCCTGATAGGCGAGTGCACAGCCAGCAGGGAAGCGAGCCTCCTAGGGGGAAGAGGAGGCAGCCCAGCCTGTCATGCTGAAAGCCCTGCTTGCACGGAGCTAAGTGGGCCTCCTGTTCGGCAGAGCTCTAGCTCTGCTCAGAGCCCCGATCTCGCAGAGTTACTGGCGTTGGGCCCTTCTGCCATGGGCGAGCCTTGCCCAGACTTGCCTTGCTTTTAGGCTCCTCCCGGAAGGAGCAGCCTGTGTGAGGCTGGGAGACGCCACTGGCGCCTTCCTGCCTTCAGCTCTGCTCCTGCCTTGCCTTTGCCCTTAGGTTCCAAGCGTCCTTGAGGAGGGCTCAGGGGCTGGTGGGTTGCACACTGCCAAGGGCTCCAGCAGTGAGAGCTCTGTCAGAGGGAGGCGAGGGTAACAGCAGGTATCCTTCAGCGGTTGCTTGGCTGCCCAGACTCAGCGCCGCACGGAGAGCACGAGGCTCCCAGGGCCCCTGGCAGGCGTCTTCAGCCCCGGAGAACAAAGGCTGTCTCCGTGGGTGCCCAGAGAGTATATGACAGACGTAGGTTCCCTAGCACTCTCCTCCCCCAGCAGAGACATGTGCAGGTGGTTGGGGCCTGATCCTGCGTGTCTGGGTTCCCGCCCACAGCACCAGCTCAGGGGAAGCAGCCCCTGAGGCAAGACCTGCTGGAGGAGCCCTGCGCCCCGCCTGATAGGCGAATGCAGAGCCAGCAGGGAAGCGAGCCTCCTCGGGGGAAGAGGAGGCAGCCCAGCCCCGTCAAGCTGAAAGCCTTGCTTGCACGGAGCCAAGTGCGCCTCCAGTTCGGCAGAGCTCTAGCTCTGCTCAGAGCCCCGATCTGGCAGAGTTCCCGTCGCGAGGCTGCTCTGCCATGGGCGAGCCTTGCCCAGACTTGCCTTGCTTTTAGGCTCCCTCTCCAGGAAGGAGCAGGCTGTGTGAGGCTGGGAGACGCCACTGGCGCCTTCCTGGCTTCAGCTATGCTCCTGCCTTGCCTATGCACTTAGCTCCCAAGCGTCCTTGAGGAGGGCTCAGGGGCTGCTGGGTTGCACACTGACAAGGGCTCCATCAGTGAGAGCTCTGTCAGAGGGAAGCGAAGGGCAAAAGCAGGGCTCCTTCTGCGGTTGCTTTGCCGCCCAGACTCAGCGCCGCACGGAGAACACCAGGCTCCCAGGGCCCCTGGCTGGAGTCTGCAGCCCCGGAAACCAAAGGCTGTCTCTGTGGGTGCCCTGAGAGTGTGTGACAGACGTAGGTTCCCTAGCACTCTCCTCCCCAGCAGAGACATGTGCAGGTGGTTGGGGCCTTATACTGGGTGTCTGGGTTCCCGCCACAGGACCAGCTCAGGGGAAGCAGCCCCTGAGGCAAGACCTGCTGGAGGAGCCCTGCGCCCCCGCCTGATAGGCGAGTGCAGAGCCAGCAGGGAAGCGAGCCTCCTCGGGGGAAGAGGAGGCAGCCCAGCCCCGTCAAGCTGAAAGCCCTGCTTGCACGGAGCCAAGTGCGCCTCCAGTACTGCAGAGCTCTAGCTCTGCTCAGAGGCCCGATCTGACAGAGTTCCTGGCGTGGGGCTTGTTCTGCCATGGGCGAGCCTTGCCCAGACTTGCCTTGCTTTTAGGCTCCCTCCCCAGGAAGGAGCAGGCTGTGTGAGGCTGGGAGACGCCACTTCCGCCTTCCTGGCTTCAGCTCTTGTCCTTTGCACTTAGGTCCCAAGCGTCCTTGAGGAGGGCTCAGGGGCTGGTGGGTTGCACACTGCCAAGGGCTCCAGCAGTGAGAGCTCTGTCAGAGGGAAGCGAGGGCAACAGCAGGTATCCTTCAGCGGTTGCTTGGCTGCCCAGACTCAGCGCTGCACGGAGAGCACCAGGTTCCAAGGGCCCCTGGCTGGGGTTTGCAGCCCGCACACCTAGAGGCTGACTCCGTGGGTGCCTAGAAAGTGTGTGACAGACGTAGCTTCCCTAGCACTCTCCTCCCCAACAGAGACATGTGCAGGTGGTTGGGCCTGATCCTGCGTGTCTGGGTTCACGCCCGCATCCCCAACTCAGGGGAAGCAGCCCCTGAGGCAAGACCTGCTGGAGGAGCCCTGAGCCCCCGCCTGATAGGCGAGTGCACAGCCAGCAGGGAAGCGAGCCTCCTAGGGGGAAGAGGAGGCAGCCCAGCCCCTCAAGCTGAAACCCTGCTTGCACGGAGCTAAGAGCGCCTCCAGTAAGGCAGAGCTCTAGCTCTGCTCAGAGCCCCGATCTGGCAGCGTCCCCTGCGCGAGGCTGCTCTGCCGGGGCCGAGCATTGCCCAGACTTGCCTTGCTTTTAGGCTCCCTCTCCAGGGAAGAGCAGGCTGTGTGAGGCTGGGAGACGCCACTGGTTACTTCCTTGCCTCAGCTCCGCTCCTGCCTTGCCTTTGCACTTAGGTGCCAGGCGTCCTTGGGGAGGGCTTAGGGGCTGGTGGGTTGCACACTGCCAAGGGATCCAGCAGTGAGAGCTCTGTCAGAGGGAAGGAAGGGCAACTGCAGGACTCCTCCAGCGGATGCGTGGCCGGCCAGACTCAGCGCCGCACGGAGAGCACCAGGCTCCCAGGGCCCCTGGCTGGGGTCTTCAGCCCCGCACACCGGGAGGCTGATTCCGTGTTCGCCCAAAAAGTGTATGACAGACGTAGGTTCCCTAGCACTCTCCTCCCCAGCAGAGACATGTGCAGGTGGTTGGGCCTGATCCTGCGTGTCTGGGTTCCCGCCCACAGCCCCAACTCAGGGGAAGCAGCCCCTGAGGCAAGACCTGCTGGAGGAGCCCTGAGCCCCCGCCTGATAGGCGAGTGCACAGCCAGCAGGGAAGCGAGCCTCCTAGGGGGAAGAGGAGGCAGCCCAGCCCTGTCATGCTGAAAGCCCTGCTTGCACGGAGCTAAGTGGGCCTCCTGTTCGGCAGAGCTCTAGCTCTGCTCAGAGCCCCGATCTCGCAGAGTTACTGGCGTTGGCCTTCTGCCATGGGCGAGCCTTGCCCAGACTTGCCTTGCTTTTAGGCTCCCTCCCCAGGAAGGAGCAGCCTGTGTGAGGGCTGGGAGACGCCACTGGCGCCTTCCTGCCTTCAGCTCTGCCTCCTGCCTTGCCTTTGCCCTTAGGTTCCAAGCGTCCTTGAGGAGGGCTCAGGGGCTGGTGGGTTGCACACTGCCAAGGGCTCCAGCAGTGAGAGCTCTGTCAGAGGGAGGCGAGGGTAACAGCAGGTATCCTTCAGCGGTTGCTTGGCTGCCCAGACTCAGCGCCGCACGGAGAGCACGAGGCTCCAGGGCCCCTGGCAGGCGTCTTCAGCCCCGGAGAACCAAAGGCTGTCTCCGTGGGTGCCCAGAGAGTATATGACAGACGTAGGTTCCCTAGCACTCTCCTCCCCAGCAGAGACATGTGCAGGTGGTTGGGCCTGATCCTGCGTGTCTGGGTTCCCGCCCACAGCACCAGCTCAGGGGAAGCAGCCCCTGAGGCAAGACCTGCTGGAGGAGCCCTGCGCCCCCGCCTGATAGGCGAATGCAGAGCCAGCAGGGAAGCGAGCCTCCTCGGGGGAAGAGGAGGCAGCCCAGCCCCGTCAAGCTGAAAGCCTTGCTTGCACGGAGCCAAGTGCGCCTCCAGTTCGGCAGAGCTCTAGCTCTGCTCAGAGCCCCGATCTGGCAGAGTTCCCGTCGCGAGGCTGCTCTGCCATGGGCGAGCCTTGCCCAGACTTGCCTTGCTTTTAGGCTCCCTCTCCAGGAAGGAGCAGGCTGTGTGAGGCTGGGAGACGCCACTGGCGCCTTCCTGGCTTCAGCTATGCTCCTGCCTTGCCTATGCACTTAGCTCCCAAGCGTCCTTGAGGAGGGCTCAGGGGCTGCTGGGTTGCCACACTGACAAGGGCTCCATCAGTGAGAGCTCTGTCAGAGGGAAGCCGAAGGGCAAAAGCAGGGCTCCTTCTGCGGTTGCTTTGCCGCCCAGACTCAGCGCGCACGGAGAACACCAGGCTCCCAGGGCCCCTGGCTGGAGTCTGCAGCCCCGGACAACCAAAGGCTGTCTCTGTGGGTGCCCTGAGAGTGTGTGACAGACGTAGGTTCCCTAGCACTCTCCTCCCCAGCAGAGACATGTGCAGGTGGTTGGGGCCTTATACTGGGTGTCTGGGTTCCCGCCCACAGGACCAGCTCAGGGGAAGCAGCCCCTGAGGCAAGACCTGCTGGAGGAGCCCTGCGCCCCGCCTGATAGGCGAGTGCAGAGCCAGCAGGGAAGCGAGCCTCCTCGGGGGAAGAGGAGGCAGCCCAGCCCCGTCAAGCTGAAAGCCCTGCTTGCACGGAGCCAAGTGCGCCTCCAGTACTGCAGAGCTCTAGCTCTGCTCAGAGGCCCGATCTGACAGAGTTCCTGGCGTGGGGCTTGTTCTGCCATGGGCGAGCCTTGCCCAGACTTGCCTTGCTTTTAGGCTCCCTCCCAGGAAGGAGCAGGCTGTGTGAGGCTGGAGACGCCACTTCCGCCTTCCTGGCTTCAGCTCTTGTCCTTTGCACTTAGGTCCAAGCGTCCTTGAGGAGGGCTCAGGGGCTGGTGGGTTGCACACTGCAAGGGCTCCAGCAGTGAGAGCTCTGTCAGAGGGAGCCGAGGGCAACAGCAGGTATCCTTCAGCGGTTGCTTGGCTGCCCAGACTCAGCGCTGCACGGAGAGCACCAGGTTCCAAGGGCCCCTGGCTGGGGTTTGCAGCCCCGCACACCTAGAGGCTGACTCCGTGGGTGCCTAGAAAGTGTGTGACAGACGTAGCTTCCCTAGCACTCTCCTCCCCAACAGAGACATGTGCAGGTGGTTGGGGCCTGATCCTGCGTGTCTGGGTTCACGCCCGCATCCCCAACTCAGGGGAAGCAGCCCCTGAGGCAAGACCTGCTGGAGGAGCCCTGAGGCCCCCGCCTGATAGGCGAGTGCACAGCCAGCAGGGAAGCGAGCCTCCTCGGGGGAAGAGGAGGCAGCCCAGCCCCTCAAGCTGAAACCCTGCTTGCACGGAGCTAAGAGCGCCTCCAGTAAGGCAGAGCTCTAGCTCTGCTCAGAGCCCGATCTGGCAGCGTCCCCTGCGCGAGGCTGCTCTGCCGGGCCGAGGCATTGCCCAGACTTGCCTTGCTTTTAGGCTCCCTCTCCAGGAAGAGCAGGCTGTGTGAGGCTGGGAGACGCCACTGGTTACTTCCTTGCCTCAGCTCCGCTCCTGCCTTGCCTTTGCACTTAGGTGCCAGGCGTCCTTGGGGAGGGCTTAGGGGCTGGTGGGTTGCACACTGCCAAGGGATCCAGCAGTGAGAGCTCTGTCAGAGGGAAGGGAATGGGCAACTGCAGGACTCCTCCAGCGGTATGCTTGGCCGGCCAGACTCAGCGCCGCACGGAGAGCACCAGGCTCCCAGGGCCCCTGGCTGGGGTCTTCAGCCCCGCACACCGGGAGGCTGATTCCGTGTTCGCCCAAAAAGTGTATGACAGACGTAGGTTCCCTAGCACTCTCCTCCCCAGCAGAGACATGTGCAGGTGGTTGGGCCTGATCCTGCGTGTCTGGGTTCCCGCCCACAGCCCCAACTCAGGGGAAGCAGCCCCTGAGGCAAGACCTGCTGGAGGAGCCCTGAGCCCCGCCTGATAGGCGAGTGCACAGCCAGCAGGGAAGCGAGCCTCCTAGGGGGAAGAGGAGGGCAGCCCAGCCCTGTCATGCTGAAAGCCCTGCTTGCACGGAGCTAAGTGGGCCTCCTGTTCGGCAGAGCTCTAGCTCTGCTCAGAGCCCGATCTCGCAGAGTTACTGGCGCTTGGGCCCTTCTGCCATGGGGCGAGCCTTGCCCAGACTTGCCTTGCTTTTAGGCTCCCTCCCAGGGAAGGAGCAGCCTGTGTGAGGCTGGGAGACGCCACTGGCGCCTTCCTGCCTTCAGCTCTGCTCCTGCCTTGCCTTTGCCCTTAGGTTCCAAGCGTCCTTGAGGAGGGCTCAGGGGCTGGTGGGTTGCACACTGCCAAGGGCTCCAGCAGTGAGAGCTCTGTCAGAGGGAGGCGAAGGGTAACAGCAGGTATCCTTCCAGCGGTTGCTTGGCTGCCCAGACTCAGCGCCGCACGGAGAGCACGAGGCTCCCAGGGCCCCTGGCAGGGCGTCTTCAGCCCCGGAGAACCAAAGGCTGTCTCCGTGGTTGCCCAGAAGTATATGACAGACGTAGGTTCCCTAGCACTCTCCTCCCCAGCAGAGACATGTGCAGGTGGTTGGGGCCTGATCCTGCGTGTCTGGGTTCCCGCCCACAGCACCAGCTCAGGGGAAGCAGCCCCTGAGGCAAGACCTGCTGGAGGAGCCCTGCGCCCCCGCCTGATAGGCGAATGCAGAGCCAGCAGGGAAGCGAGCCTCCTCGGGGAAGAGGAGGCAGCCCAGCCCCGTCAAGCTGAAAGCCTTGCTTGCACGGAGCCAAGTGCGCCTCCAGTTCGGCAGAGCTCTAGCTCTGCTCAGAGCCCCGATCTGGCAGAGTTCCCGTCGCGAGGCTGCTCTGCCATGGGCGAGCCTTGCCCAGACTTGCCTTGCTTTTAGGCTCCCTCTCCAGGAAGGAGCAGGCTGTGTGAGGCTGGGAGACGCCACTGGCGCCTTCCTGGCTTCAGCTATGCTCCTGCCTTGCCTATGCACTTAGCTCCCAAGCGTCCTTGAGGAGGGCTCAGGGGCTGCTGGGTTGCACACTGACAAGGGCTCCATCAGTGAGAGCTCTGTCAGAGGGAAGCGAAGGGCAAAAGCAGGGCTCCTTCTGCGGTTGCTTTGCCGCCCAGACTCAGCGCCGCACGGAGAACACCAGGCTCCCAGGGCCCCTGGCTGGAGTCTGCAGCCCCGGACAACCAAAGGCTGTCTCTGTGGGTGCCCTGAGAGTGTGTGACAGACGTAGGTTCCCTAGCACTCTCCTCCCCAGCAGAGACATGTGCAGGTGGTTGGGGCCTTATACTGGGTGTCTGGGTTCCCGCCCACAGGACCAGCTCAGGGGAAGCAGCCCCTGAGGCAAGACCTGCTGGAGGAGCCCTGCCCCCGCCTGATAGGCGAGTGCAGAGCCAGCAGGGAAGCGAGCCTCCTCGGGGGAAGAGGAGGCAGCCCAGCCCCGTCAAGCTGAAAGCCCTGCTTGCACGGAGCCAAGTGCGCCTCCAGTACTGCAGAGCTCTAGCTCTGCTCAGAGGCCCGATCTGACAGAGTTCCTGGCGTGGGGCTTGTTCTGCCATGGGCGAGCCTTGCCCAGACTTGCCTTGCTTTTAGGCTCCCTCCCCAGGAAGGAGCAGGCTGTGTGAGGCTGGGAGACGCCACTTCCGCCTTCCTGGCTTCAGCTCTTGTCCTTTGCACTTAGGTCCCAAGCGTCCTTGAGGAGGGCTCAGGGGCTGGTTGCACACTGCCAAGGGCTCCAGCAGTGAGAGCTCTGTCAGAGGGAAGCGAGGGCAACAGCAGGTATCCTTCAGCGGTTGCTTGGCTGCCAGACTCAGCGCTGCACGGAGAGCACCAGGTTCCAAGGGCCCCTGGCTGGGGTTTGCAGCCCCGCACACCTAGAGGCTGACTCCGTGGGTGCCTAGAAAGTGTGTGACAGACGTAGCTTCCCTAGCACTCTCCTCCCCAACAGAGACATGTGCAGGTGGTTGGGGCCTGATCCTGCGTGTCTGGGTTCACGCCCGCATCCCCAACTCAGGGGAAGCAGCCCCTGAGGCAAGACCTGCTGGAGGAGCCCTGAGCCCCCGCCTGATAGGCGAGTGCACAGCCAGCAGGGAAGCGAGCCTCCTAGGGGGAAGAGGAGGCAGCCCAGCCCCCTCAAGCTGAAACCCTGCTTGCACGGAGCTAAGAGCGCCTCCAGTAAGGCAGAGCTCTAGCTCTGCTCAGAGCCCCGATCTGGCAGCGTCCCCTGCGCGAGGCTGCTCTGCCGGGGCCGAGCATTGCCCAGACTTGCCTTGCTTTTAGGCTCCCTCTCCAGGGAAGAGCAGGCTGTGTGAGGCTGGGAGACGCCACTGGTTACTTCCTTGCCTCAGCTCCGCTCCTGCCTTGCCTTTGCACTTAGGTGCCAGGCGTCCTTGGGAGGGCTTAGGGGCTGGTGGGTTGCACACTGCCAAGGGATCCAGCAGTGAGAGCTCTGTCAGAGGGAAGGGAAGGGCAACTGCAGGACTCCTCCAGCGGATGCGTGGCCGGCCAGACTCAGCGCCGCACGGAGAGCACCAGGCTCCAGGGCCCCTGGCTGGGGTCTTCAGCCCCGCACACCGGGAGGCTGATTCCGTGTTCGCCCAAAAAGTGTATGACAGACGTAGGTTCCCTAGCACTCTCCTCCCCAGCAGAGACATGTGCAGGTGGTTGGGGCCTGATCCTGCGTGTCTGGGTTCCGCCCACAGCCAACTCAGGGGTGAGGCAAGACCTGCTGGAGTGAGCCTGATAGGCGAGTGCACAGCCAGCAGGGAAGCGAGCCTCCTAGGGGAAGAGGAGGCAGCCAGCCCTGTCATGCTGAAAGCCCTGCTGCACGGAGTGTGGGCCTCCTGTTCGCAGAGCTCTAGCTCTGCTCAGAGCCGATCTCGCAGAGTTACTGGGTTCTGCCATGGGCGAGCCTTGCCCAGACTTGCCTTGCTTTTAGGGCTCCCTCCCCAGGAAGGAGCAGCCTGTGTGAGGCTGGGAGACGCCACTGGCGCCTTCCTGCCTTCAGCTCTGCTCCTGCCTTGCCTTTGCCCTTAGGTTCCAAGCGTCCTTGAGGAGGGCTCAGGGGCTGGTGGGTTGCACACTGCCAAGGCTCCCAGCAGTGAGAGCTCTGTCAGAGGGAGGCGAGGGTAACAGCAGGTATCTTCAGCGGTTGCTTGGCTGCCCAGACTCAGCGCCGCACGGAGAGCACACGAGGCTCCAGGGCCCCTGGCAGGCGTCTTCAGCCCCGGAGAACCAAAGGCTGTCTCCTGTGGTGCCCAGAGAGTATATGACAGACGTAGGTTCCTAGCACTCTCCTCCCCAGCAGAGACATGTGCAGGTGGTTGGGGCCTGATCCTGCGTGTCTGGGTTCCCGCCCACAGCACCAGCTCAGGGGAAGCAGCCCCTGAGGCAAGAGCTGCTGGAGGAGCCCTGCGCCCCGCCGCTGATAGGCGAATGCAGAGCCAGCAGGGAAGCGAGCCTCCTCGGGGGAAGAGGAGGCAGCCCAGCCCCGTCAAGCTGAAAGCCTTGCTTGCACGGAGCCAAGTGCGCCTCCAGTTCGGCAGAGCTCTAGCTCTGCTCAGAGCCCGATCTGGCAGAGTTCCGTCGCGAGGCTGCTCTGCCATGGGCGAGCCTTGGCCCAGACTTGCCTTGCTTTTAGGCTCCCTCTCCCCAGGAAGGAGCAGGCTGTGTGAGGCTGGGAGACGCCACTGGCGCCTTCCTGGCTTCAGCTATGCTCCCTGCCTTGCCTTGCACTTAGCTCCCAAGCGTCCTTGAGGAGGGCTCAGGGCTGCTGGGTTGCACACTGACAAGGGCTCCATCAGTGAGAGCTCTGTCAGAGGGAAGCGAAGGGCAAAAGCAGGGCTCCTTCTGCGGTTGCTTTGCCCGCCCAGACTCAGCGCCGCACGGAGAACACCAGGCTCCCAGGGCCCCTGGCTGGAGTCTGCAGCCCCGGACAACCAAAGGCTGTCTCTGTGGGTGCCCTGAGAGTGTGTGACAGACGTAGGTTCCCTAGCACTCTCCTCCGCCAGCAGAGACATGTGCAGGTGGTTGGGGCCTTATCCTGCGTGTCTGGGTTCCCGCCCACACGCCAGCTCAGGGGAAGCAGCCCTGAGGCAAGACCTGCTGGAGGAGCCCTGCGCCGCCCCTGCCTGATAGGCGAGTGCAGAGCCAGCAGGGAAGCGAGCCTCCTCGGGGGAAGAGGAGGCAGCCCAGCCCGTCAAGCTGAAAGCCCTGCTTGCAGGAGCCAAGTGCGCCTCCAGTACTGCAGAGCTCTAGCTCTGCTCAGAGCCCGATCTGACAGAGTTCCTGGCGTGGGGTTGTTCTGCCATGGGCGAGCCTTGCCCAGACTTGCCTTGCTTTTAGGCTCCCTCCCCAGGAAGGAGCAGGCTGTGTGAGGCTGGAGACCCACTTC
>NW_017219219.1:0-11508 GCF_001704415.2 Capra hircus | reverse complement strand
GCAGCAAGGGTGTGACGGACCCTTTGGAAGTTCCAGAGTTAGTTTTGATTAGCTTCGAGACGAGACGCCTCATTGGAAATGGGCCTCATCTCGCCTGGAGGGACAACCTCCTGGATTTTCTCGGGTTGCAGAAGGTGCTCTCGACTTGCGACGGGGACCTCAGGGACCCGCTCTGGTGGCCTCAGGAACGGTCAGTCCCCATGCGAGTTGCTCGGGGGCCTCTCGGGATTCCTCTCCCGTCGATGCGGGGCCTAAGACCTTGTGTGGAGTCGTTGCTGCAACCTGAGGATTCCCTCCAGTGCTGACATGGATCTTGGGGAACTCTGGAGTCTCCCAGGGGAGTCAGTCCTCGTCCTGTGGGGGCATGCACATGGGCTTTCCTCTCGAACTGTAGCAGCAGTGTCGCGCTTCCCCTTCGCGTGGATCAAGGGATCTGTGGCTTTCCCGAGGCTCCGAGGCTTTCCCACGAGGCTTTCCCACAGGGGCTGTCCCACGTGCTACCGTGGTGTGAGTCGATCCTCGGCTTGAAAGCCGAGGCAGTGTAGGGAAAACAGGTTTCCCTTGAATGCACGGAGACATCTGTGGGACTCTGGCAATGGTGTCACGACCCTGGAATTCCTCTCGCCTTTCCTGTGGAGAGCGCCTCCTCTTGGATGCGACGGGAACGCCGGGAAATTTTCCGATCACGCAGGGAAAGGATCCTCTCCTCTCAAGCTAGGAGGCGGAAACGGTGCTCCTCTGGATGTGGGCGGGACTCTCGTGCTTCCTCTGGAGTGGAGACGGTATGTGGGGGAACTTCTTGAGTTGCAGCAAGGGTGTGAAGGACCCTTTGAAAGTTCCAGAGGTTAGGTGTGATTAGCCTCGAGACGCCTCAGCGGAAATGGGCCTCATCTCGCCTGGAGGGGAGAACCTCCTGGATTTTCTCGAGTTGCGGCAGGTGCTCTCGACTTACGACGGGGACCTCAGGGACCCGCTCTGGTGGCCTCAGGAAAGGTCTCTGCCCATGCGAGTTGCTCGGGGCCTCTCGGGATTCCTCTCCTGTCAATGTCGGGGCCTAAGACCTTGTGAGGAGTCGCTGCCGGAACCTGAGGATTCCTCTCAAGTGCTGACATGGATCTGGGGTACTTCTGGAGTCTCCCCAGGGGAGTCAGTCCTCGTCTCGAGATGGGGGCATGCACGTGCGCTTTCCTCCCGGAGCTGTAGCAGCAGTGATTCGCTTCCCTGTCGCGTGGATCAAGGGATCTGTGGCTTTCCCTCGAGGCTTTCCCCACAGAGGCTTTTCCACGAGGCTTTCCCACAGGGCTGTCCCACGTGCCACCGTGGTGTGAGTCGATCCTCGGCTTGAAAGTCGAGGCAGTGCAGGGAAAACAGTTTTCCCTGGAATGGAACTGAGACATCTGGGGGACTCTGGAATGGTGCACGACCCTGGAGTTCCTCTCGCCTTTTCTGTGGAGAGCGCCTCCTCTTGAGATGGCGACGGGAACGCCTGGGAATTCTTTCCGACCACGCAGGGAAAGGATCCCTCCTCTCGAGCTAGGAGGCGGACAACTGGGGCTCCTCTGGATGTGGGCGGGACTCTCGTGCTTCCTCTCGAGTGGAGACGGGTATGTCGGGGAACTTCTTGAGTTGCAGCAAGGTAGGTGAAGGACCCTTTGGAAGTTCCAGAGTTAGGTGTGATTAGCCTCCGAGACGCCTCAGCGGAAATGGGCCTCATCTCGCCTGGAGGGGAGAACCTCCTGGATTTTCTCGAGGTTGCGGCAGGTGCTCTCGACTTGACGACGGGGACCTCAGGGACCCGCTCTGGTGGCCTCAGGAAAGGCCAGACCCCATGCGAGTTGCTCGGGGGCCTCTCAGGATTCCTCTCCTGTCGAAGCCGGTTCCTAAGACCTTGTGTGGATTCGTTTCCGGAACATGAGGATTCCTCTCCAGTGCTGACATGGATCTTGGGGTACTTCTGGAGTCTCCCCAGGGGTGTCAGTCTCGTCTCGAGTGGGGGCATGCACGTGCACTTTCCTCCCGAGCTGTAGCAGCAGTGTCACATTTCCCTTCGCGTGGATCAAGGAATCTGTGGCTTTCTCTCGAGGCTTTCCCAAGAGGCTTTCCCACGAGGCTTTCCCACAGGGCTGTCCCACGTACCAGCGTGGTGTGAGTCGATCCTCGGCTTGAAAGTCGAGGCAGTGCAGGGAAAACAGTTTTCATTGGAATTAACTGAGACATCTTTGGGACTCTGGGAATGGTGGCACGACCCTGGAGTTCCTCTCGCCTTTCCTGTGGAGAGCGCCTCCTCTTGAGATGCAACCGGAACGCGGGAATACTTGACCGACCACGCAGGAAAAGGATCCCTCCTCTCGAGCTAGGAGGCAGAAACGGGGCTCCTCTGGATGTGGGCGGGGACTGTCGTGCTTCCTCTCGAGTGGAGATGGGTATGTCGGGGAACTTCTTGAGTTGCAGCAAGGGTGTGAAGGACCCTTTGGAAGTTCCAGAGGTTAGTTTTGATTAGCTTCGAGACGCCTCATTGGAAATGGGCCTCATCTCGCCTGCAGGGACAACCTCCTGGATTTTCTCGGGTTGCGGCAGGTGCTCTCGACTTGCGACGGGGACCTCAGGGACCCGCTCTGGTGGCCTCAGGAACGGTCAGTCCCCATGCGAGTTGCTCGGGGCCTCTCGGGATTCGTCTCCCGTCGATGCCGGGGCCTAAGACCTTGTGTGGAGTCGTTGCTGGAACCTGAGGATTCCCCTCCAGTGCTGACATGGATCTTGGGGAACCTCTGGAGTCTCCCCAGGGGAGTCAGTCCTCGTCTCGTGTGGGGCATGCACATGGGCTTTCCTCTCGAACTGTAGCAGCAGTGTCGCGCTTCCCTTCGCGTGGATCAAGGGATCTGTGGCTTTCCCTCGAGGCTTTCCCACGAGGCTTTCCCACAAGGCTGTCCCAGGTGCCACTGTGGTGTGAATCGATCCTCGGCTTGAAATTCGAGGCAGTGCAGGGAAAACAGGTTTCCCAGGAATGGACTGAGACATCTGGGGAACTCTGGGAATGGTGGCACGACCCTGGATTTCCTCTCGCCTTTCCTGTGGAGAACGCCTCCTGTTCAGATGCGTGGGAACGCCAGGAATCCTTTCCCGACGACACAGGGAGAGAATCAATCCTCTCGAGCTATGAGGCGGAAACGGGGCTCCTCTGGATGTGGGCGGGACTCTCGTGTTTCCTCTCGAGTGAAGACGGGTATGTCGGGGAACTTCTTGAGTTGCAGCAAGGGTGTGAAGTACCCTTTGGAAGTTCCAGAGGTTAGGTGTGATTAGCCTCGAGACGCCTCAGCGGAAATGGGCCTCATCTCGCCTGAAGGGGAGAACCTCCTGGATTTTCTCGAGTTGCGGCAGGTGCTTTCCACGTAGGACGGGGACCACAGGGACAAGCTCTGGTGGCCTCAGGGAAGGCCAGTCCCCATGCGAGTTGCTCGGGGCCTCTTAGGATTCCTCTCCCGTTGATGCCGGGGCCTAAGTCCTTGTGTGGAGTCGTTGCCAGAATCTGAGGATTCCTCTCCAGTGCTGACATGGATTTAGGGGTACTTCTAGAGTCTCCCCATGGGAGTCAGTCCTCGTCAGATTGGGGGCATGCACTTGGGCTTTCCTTCCGAGCTGTAGGAGCAGTGTCACGCTTCCCTTCGCGTGGATCAAGGGATCTGTGGCTTTCCCTCGAGGCTTTCCCACGAGGCTTTCCCACGAGGCTTTCCCACAGGGCTGTCCCACGTGCCACCGTGGTGTGAGTCGATCCTCGGCTTGAAAGCCGAGGCAGTGCAGGGAAGAGAGGTTTCCCTGGAATGCACGGAGACATCTGGGGGACTCTGGGAATGGTGTCACGACCCTGGAATTCCTCTCGCCTTTCCTGTGGAGAGCGCCTCCTCTTGGGATGCGACGGGAACGCCGGGAAATTTTTCCCGATCACGCAGGGAAAGGATCCCTCCTCTCAAGCTAGGAGGCGGAAACGGTGCTCCTCTGGATGTGGGCGGGACTCTCGTGCTTCCTCTGGAGTGGAGACGGTATGTGGGGGAACTTCTTGAGTTGCAGCAAGGGTGTGAAGGACCCTTTGAAAGTTCCAGAGGTTAGGTGTGATTAGCCTCGAGACGCCTCAGCGGAAATGGGCCTCATCTCGCCTGGAGGGGAGAACCTCCTGGATTTTCTCGAGTTGCGGCAGGTGCTCTAGACTTACGACGGGGACTTCAGGGACCCGCTCTGGTGGCCTCAGTTAAGGTCTCTCCCCATGCGAGTTGCTCGGGGGCCTCTCGGGATTCCTCTCCCGTCAATGTCGGGGCCTAAGACCTTGTGTGGAGTCGCTGCCGGAACCTGAGGATTCCTCTCCAGTGCTGACATGGATCTTGGGGTACTTCTGGAGTATCCCCTGAGGAGTGAGTCTTCGTCTCGTGTGGAGGCATGCACTTCTGCTTTCCTCCCGAGCTGTAGCAGCAATATCATGCTTCCCGTCGGGAGGATCATGGGATCAGTGGCTTTCCCTCGGTGCTTTCCCACGAGGCTTTCCCATGAGGCTTTCCCTCAGGGCTGTCCCACGTGCCACCGTGGTGTGAGTCAATCCTCGGCTTGAAAGTCGAGGCCAGTGCAGGGAAAACAGGGTTTCCTGGAATGGACTGAGACATCTGGGGGACTCTGGGAATCGTGACACGACCGTGGAGTTCCTCTGGCCTTTCCTGTGCAGAGCGCCTCCACTTGAGATGCGACGGGAACGCCGGGAACTCTTTCCCGACCACGCAGGGAAAGGATCCCTCCTCTCTAGCTATGAGGCGGAAACGGGGCTCCTCTGGATGTGGGCGGGACTCTCGTGCTTCGTCTCGAGTGGAGACGGGTATGTCGGGAAACTTCTTGAGTTGCAGCAAGGGTGTGAAGGACCCTTTGGAAGTTCCAGATATTAGGTGTGATTATCCTCGAGACGCCTCAGCGGAAATGGGCCTCATCTCGCCTGGAGGGGAGAACCTCCTGGATTTTCTCGAGTTGTTGCAGGTGCTCTCAACTTAAGACGGGACCTCAGGGACCGCTCTGGTGGCCTCAGGAAAGGCCAGTCCCCAAGCGAGTTGCTCTGGAGCCTCTCGGGATTCCTCTCCCGTCGATGCCGGGGCCTAAGACCTTTTTGGAGTCGGGGCCAACCCTGAGGATGCCTCTCCATTGCTGACATGAATCTTTCCGTACTTCTGGAGTCTCGCCAGGGGAGTCATTCCTCATCTCGTGTGGGGGCATGCACCTGCCATTTCCTCACGAGCTGTAGCAGCAGTGTCACGCTTGCTGACGTGTGGATCAAGGGATCTGTCGCTTTCCATTGAGGCTTTCCCACGAGGCTTTCCAACAGGGCTGTCCCACGTGCCACGGTGGTGTGAGTCGATCCTCGCGTGGACGTCGAGGCAGTGCAGGGAAAACAGGTTCTTCCTGAATGGACTTAGACATCTGGGGGACTCTTAGAATGCTGGCAAGGCCCTGGAGTTCCTCTCGTCTTTCCTGTTGAAAGCGCCTCCTCTTGATATGCGACGCGAAGGCCTGGAATTCTTTCCCGAAGACGAAGGGAAAGGATCCCTCTTCTCGAGCTACGAGGCGGAAACGGGCTCCACTGGATGTGGGCGGGACCCTCGTCCTTCCTCTCGAGTGGAAGATGGGTATGTCGGAGAACTTCTTGACTTGCAGCAAGGGTGTGAAGGACCCTTTGGAAGTTCCAGAGGTTAGTTGTGATTAGCCTCGAGACGCCTCAGCGGAAATGGGCCTCATCTCGCCTGGAGGGGAGAACCTCCTGGATTTTCTCCAGTTGCGGCAGGTGCTCTCGAGTTTCGACAGAGACCTCAGGGACCCGCTCTGGTGACCTCAGGAAAGGCCAGTCCCATGCGAGGTGCTAGGGGCCCTCTCAGGATTCCATCTCCTGTCGATGCCGGGGCCTAAGTCCTTGTGTGGAGTCGGGACCGGAACCTGAGGATTGCTCTCCAGTGCTGACATGGATCTTGGCGTACTTCTGGAGTCTCCCAAGTGGCGTCAGTCCTCGGCTCGAGTGGGGTCATGCACGTGCGCTTTCCTCCTGAGCGGTAGCAGCAGTGTCTCGCTTCCCGTCCCGTGGATCAAGGGATCTGTGGCTTTCCCTCGAGTCTTCCCATGAGGCTTTCTCTCAGGGCTATTCCACTTGCCACCATGGTGTGATCGATCCTCGGCGTGAAAGTCGAACCAGTGCAGGGAAAACAGGAACCTCCTTCCCCACAGTAGGGGGTACACTGTCCCTTGGTCGGGTATCTCCAGGGCACTCGCGCTGGGGGGGTTGCCCGTGGATATTCGGGCCTCAGGCTCCACGTGAGAAAAAGCCCCAAATGGCATTAGCTGCCAGTCCAGACGCTGGCCCCTCAGGTCTCTGTCCGGAGCCTTGGGCTCCAGGCAACTCAAAGCCCTCGGGGTGGCACTCTGGGACTGCTGTAGGGAATGGACGCCAAGAGCCCACGGAGGAGTTGGGGAGGGGGCAGGGGGGAAACAGAGGCGAGGACAGCGAGGGATCTAGGTGGAGGCGCTGGAGAGAGCGTCTGGTGTCCCAGAATGCCTCAGAGGAGCCAGAGGGGGACAGTCGAGGCCCAGGGACCTGTGGAATGTGAAAAGGCGGGAAATCCCAGAGCAAGGCAGGCTGGGAAAGGGGCGTTGGTGGCCAATTCAAAGGACCTAGGGGCGTTTCCTGGGCGGTGAGCTCCCTTGGCACTGCTGAGGGCCCCTGATTGATCCACCCGGGATTGATCCCACCCCCCGCTGAGAGGGAGGGCCACAAACCAAAAGCCCCCGAACTGCGCCGCCCACCCCAACGGGGATCTTGGCGGTCCGGGGCACAGCCGTGCCCGGGAAAAGCCCACTCACTCCACGGGACTCCGTCCAGGGTCTCTGCTTGGAAAGAGGCCAGGGGCGGCCCCCTCCATCTACCCACCCAAACCTTATTGACGTCAATGGGGGCGGAGCCGCCTCCGCTTTCCAGAGTCCTGAGCTGCTGGGTCCCCACCCACTCGGCCAGCAGTCTGCAGCATGCCCGTGTGCCTCTCCCACCATGGCTTCGTCCGGCTCCTCCAGCACCCTCAAGCAGTACGTTTGCCCTCGTCCCTGTGGTCGGATCACATCTCAGGGATTTGCAGGTGGCCTGGGCAAGGGCTCTCGGCCAACGTGTTGACCCCCCTCCCACCCGAGAACGGCGGGGACCCATCGCCAGGCCGGGGTTCCGAGGCGTCAGGTGTGCCCAAATTCGGAGGGCCTGGCATCGTTCGTTCATCTTGCTCCTTTGGCACACGCATGGCTTCTCCGTTCTCTTTTCTGGGAAGACA
This sequence comes from Capra hircus, assembly GCF_001704415.2. NCBI lineage: Eukaryota > Metazoa > Chordata > Mammalia > Artiodactyla > Bovidae > Capra > Capra hircus. Next base: position 4,177 of record NW_017219219.1, on the reverse strand, counting down.
GTGTTGTTTCAGGGGGAGTGCTGCGGGGGCGGGGGCCGGGGTTGGGTGGTGGTGGGAGCAGGTGCTGTGCTGGGATGAGGCCCTTTATCCTCATATCTTCTGTGGGAATGGGAGTCGGGGAGCTCTGTGGCCTTGCTGCCTTTAGTGGCTTCCTCTGCGCAGGGGCCTAGTGGCTTCTGCCTTTTGTCAGGCGTTACGGGGTTTGGGCTTCGCTTTGGTGGCCTTGGCCTTTGCCTTGGCCTGGGCCTTGGCCTTGCCCTTGGCGTTGCCCTTGCCCTTGCCTTGGCCTTGGGCTGGGCCTTGCCTTGCCTTGAATTTGAACTTGACCTTGACTTGACTTGACCTTGAACTTGACTTAGAACTTAACCTTAACCTTGAACTTGACCCTGAACTTGACCTTGACCTTGACTTGAAGTTGACCTTGACCTTGAACTTGAACTTGATCTTGACCTTGAACTTGACTTGACCTTGAACCTGAACTTGAACTTGACCTTTACCATGAACTTGAACTTGACCTTGACCTTGAACTTCAACTTGACCTTGAACTTGAACTTGACCTTGACCTTGACCAACAACGGGAGACCTCGAGATTTGCTCAGAGCACCGGAGGTCCAGAAGCAGGGCCCTGTATCTCCCTTCCCTTTGTGATCATTGCAAAGACATTCCTAGCTGATAGCGGGAGTGCCCCTGAAGAAGCAAGCAGTGGGAGTGTGTTTGACAGACTGTGTGCCTTCCTGGCCTCATCTCCACAAGGGGCCTTTCCTCTCGAAGTAGGCCCCATGTCCCCTTGGGGAGGGTGTCATGCTCTTTTCTCTCACTGCCAAAGGGTGGAGCCAAGCTCGCTCTGTCAGAGGTACAAAAACAGCAATTGAATGGATTTTCAAGCTCTTGCTAGGCTGCACCCTTTCAGGGCCCACTTTACTGAAACAGGTGCTCTGTGGCCCCTGGTTGGGTATGCAGGTTCACAACCAGGGTGAGATCCTGTCCAAGCCAAGAATTTTCCTGAAAGACCTAGGCTCACTAGAGCTCTCCTCCAGAGCAAAGGGGATAGAGGAGATGTATGGAGGAGTCTTTGCCTTTCCCTGTGAGTGTGGGGCTACTCCTACAGCCCCCAGCTCAGAGATAACTGCCTCTAAGAAAGGAATGGCAAGAAGCGCTATTTCTTGGAGGTTGGACAGGGAGTTCGCAGCATGTGGGGAAAGAAAGACTTCTTCGGGGAAGAAGAGGCAACCACGGGGGTGTGTTTGCAAGCCTCTATTTGGAAGGAACAGGTTTGCTTATACAACTCAAGACCTCCAGATCTGCTCAGAGGACTGAAGTTCCAGAGACAGGGCCATGTATCTCCCCTTCCCTTTGAGATCCTTGCAAAGACATTCCTAGCAGATCGTGGGAGTGCCCATGAAGAAGCAAGCAGCGGGAGTGTGCTTGACATCACTGGCTGCCTACCTGGGCTCAGCTCCTCAAGGGCCTTTCTCTCCTGGTAGGCCCTATGTCCCCTTTGGGAGAGGGTTGTGCCTCTTCCCTCCACACTGCCAAAGGGTGGAGGTGGAGCAAACTCGTTCTCTCCGAGGTAAAAAAAAAAAAAAGACAAATTGGATGGATTTTTAAGCTCTTGCTATGCTGCACCCCTCCAGGACCCACTCGAGCAAAACAGGTGCCTGTGGCCCCTAGGTCGGGTATGCAGGTTCACACACCGGGTGTGATCCCGTCAAAGCCAAGAATTTTTCTGACAGACCTAGGCTCACTAGAGCTCTCCTCCAGAGGAAAGGGGACAGAAAAGACGTGTGTGTGGAGGTGGCTCTGCCTTTCCAGGTCCAATCTCAGGGATAACTGCCCTAAGAAAGGACCTGCTGCTACTGCTGCTGCTAAGTTGCTTCAGTCGTGTTCGACTCTGTGCGACGCCATAGACGGTAGCCCACTAGGCTCCCCCGTCCTGGGATTCTCCAGGCAAGAACAGTAAGTGGGTTGCCATTGCCTTCTCCAATGCAATGAAAGTGAAAATGAAAGTGCAGTCGCTCAGTCGTGTCCGACCCTCAGCGACCCACGGACTGCAGCCTACCAGGCTTCTCCGTCCATAGGATTTTCTGAAAGGAACTGCAAGAAGCGCTTTTCCAGGAGGCTGGGAAAGGGAGTTCGCAGGATGTGGGGAAAGAGAGCCTCCTTCGGGGAAGAATAGGCGGCCACTTGTTTTTGTGTTGCAAACCTCTATTTGGAAGGAACAGGTTAGCTTATACAAAGGGAGACCTCCAGATCTGCTCAGAGGACCGAAGTTGCAGAGGCAGGTCGGTGTAATTTCCCTTCACTTTGCGATCGTTGCAAAGACATTCCTTGCTGATAGATGATTCAGCAAGGGCCTTTGAGACTGTTGTTTTCTTTCCTAGGTTCAAAGATTCCTTCAGTTCCTAATATAGATATCCTAGAAATTATGTGACATCCGTGAAAATCTGATATGTCCTGGTCAAATGCTGTCAGTTATAATTCCAGTTATCATATTAAAGCATTTCAAGTCGCAGCAGTGACCAGATTACATTGTCAATTTCTATTTAATCAGGTTTTAACCATGTCCTCTATGGTTTCACACTGGATGCCTTTGCAGAAATACTGCTACTTCAAGATATATGGAATATACTTTTTTTAAGCTTACCGATAATTTGTTTGTTTGTTTGTTTGTCTTCTGGTAAGCTGGTAGCAGATGGAATTTAGTCTCCTCTCTAGGTTAAGAGAACAAAGTTTTCTTAGAATGCAATTTTTGATAACAGACTATGAATTTCTTTACCTTTCATTGATTTATAATTGTTTTCATCATCTGTTTTTTTTACTTCGGTAAAGTAAATAAGCCTTATTTAAGATTTTTGGTACATGTTGGATGGACTAAGCTTTCCCACTCTTGCAAGTTCCCTTAACCCTTCAGATTCTTCTCGTGGGACCAAGATCTCACTTTCCTCCAGAGGGACAATCCAAGCTTTTTATTAGTTGATCTGCCCCTGACATCAGAGTCCATTTGAGCACGAGTTGGCATATAATTTAGGCATGAAACTATGACTACATAAAGAAAAGGTGATTTTATGATTCAGGGATGGCCATGATATGCCTTGCACTTCAGAGAAATGGGTTAAAATGATTTTTTTTCTTCAAACTGCACAGCCAGTTCTTTCAGCATATGCAATTGAAAACATCTAGTCATTAGGTCAGTTTTCATTCCAATCCCAAAGAAAGCAATGACAAAAATTTCAAGTGCTGCACAATTGCACTCATCTCACACACTAGTAAAAGTAATGCTCAAAATTCTCCAGTTCACATGAACTGTGAACTTCAAATGTTCAAGAGGATTTAAAAAATGCAGAGAAACCAGAGATCAACTGCCAACATCCACTGGATCATTCAAAAAGCAAGAGAGTTCCAGAAAAAAGACATCTATTTCTGCTTTATTGACTATCCAAAGCTTTGACTGTGTGGATCACAATAAACTGGGAAAATTCTGAAAGAGATGGGAATACCAGACCACCTGACCTGTCTCTTGAGAAACCTGTATGGCAGGTCAGAAGAAACAGTTCGAACTGGACATGGAACAACAGACTGGTTCTTAATAGGAAAAGAATATGTCAGGCTGTATATTGTCAGCCTGCTTATTTAACTTATATGCAGAGTACATCATGGAGAAACACTGGGCTGGAGAAAGCACACGCTGGAATCCAGATTGCTGGGAGAAATATCAAATAATCTCAGATATGCAGATGACCACCTTATGGCAGAAAAGTGAAGAAGAACTAAAGAGTCTCCTGATGAAAGTGAAAGAGGAGAGTGAAAAAGTTAGCTTAAAGCTCAGCATTCAGAAAAACTAAAAATCATTGCATCCAGTCTTCATCACTTCATGGCAAATAGATGGGAAAACATTGGAAACAGCAGCGACTATTTTGGGGCTTGGAAATCACTGCAGGTGATGGCTGCCTCCATGAACTTAAAAACATATTTATGACTTGGAAGAAAAGTGATGACCAAAAATAGACAGCATATTAAAAAGCCGAGACGTTGCTTTGCCAACAAAGATCCATCCAGTCAAGGCTATGGTTTTTCCATATGTCATGGATGGATATGAAAGATGTACTATAAAAGAAAGTGACAGCTGAAAATTGGATGCTTTTGAACTGTGGTGTTGGAGAAGATGCTTGTAGGTCGC
>NW_017219218.1:0-11509 GCF_001704415.2 Capra hircus | reverse complement strand
GTCGCTCTCCACAGGAAAGCGGAGAGGAACTCCAGGGCGTGCCACCATTCCCAGAGTCCCCAGATGTCTCAGTCCATTCCAGGGAAAACCTCGACTTTCAAAGCCGATCGACTCACCCAGGCACCTGTGGCACGTGGGGACAGCCTGTGGGAAAGCCTAGTGGAAAGCCTCGAGGGAAAGCCACAGATCCCTTGATCACGGGAAGGGAAGCGCGACACTGCTGCTACAGCTCGGAGGAAAGCCGCACGTGCATGCCCCCACTCGACACGAGGACTGACTCCCCTGGGAGACTCCAGAAGTACCCCAAGATCCATGTCAGCACTGGGAGGAATCCTCAGGTTTCGGCAACGACTCCACACAGTCTTAGGCCCCGGCATCGACGGGAGAGTAATCCCGAGAGGCCCCGTGCAACTCCCATGGGGACTGGCCTTTCCTGAGGCCACCAGAGCGGGTCCCTGAGGTCCCCATTATAATACGAGAGCACCTGCCCCAACTCGAGAATATCCAGGAGGTTCTTCCCTCCAGGCGAGATGAGGCCCATTTCCGCTGAGGGGTCCCGAGGCTAATCACATCTAACATCTGGGACTTCCAAAGGGTCCTTCACACCCTTGCTGCAACTCAAGATGTTCCCCGACATACCCGTCTCCACTGGAGAGGAAGCACGAGAGTCCCGCCCACATCCAGAGGAGCCCCGTTTCCGGCTCCTAGCTCAAGAGGAGGGATCCTTTCCCTGCGTGTTCGGGAAAATTCCCGGCGTTCCCGTCGCATCTCAAGAGGAGCGCTCTCCACAGGAAAGGCGAGAGGAACTCCAGGGTCGTGCCACCATTCCCAGAGTCCCCCAGATGTCTCAGTCCATTCAAGGGAAACCAGTTTCCCTGCACTGCCTCGACTTTCAAGCCGAGGATCGACTCACACCACGGTGGCACGTGGGACAGCCCTGTGGGAAAGCCTCGTGGGAAAGCCTCTAGGGAAAGCCACAGATCCCTTGATCCACGCGAAGGGAAGTGTGACACTGCTGCTACAGCTCGGGAGGAAAGCGCACGTGCATGCCCCCACTCGAAACGAGGACTGACTCCCCTGGGGAGACTCCAGAAGTACCCGAAGATCCATGTCAGCACTGGAGAGGAATCCTCAGGTTCCGGCACCGACTCCACACAATGTCTTAGGCACCGGCATCGACGGGAGAGGAATCCCGAGAGGCACCTGAGCAACTCCCATGGGGACTGGCCTTTCCTGAGGCCACCAGAGCGGGTCCCTGAGGTCCCCATTATAATTCGAGAGCACCTGCCGCAACTCGAGAAAATCCAGGAGGTTCTCCCTCCAGGCGAGATGAAGCCCATTTCCGCTGAGGGGTCTGGAGGCTAATCACATCTAATATCTGGAACTTCCAAAGGGTCTTTCACACCCTTGTTGCAACTCAAGATGTTCCCCGACATACCCGTCTCCAATCGAGAGGAAGCACGAGAATCTCGCCCCGCATCCAAAGGAGCCCCGTTTCCGACTCCAAGCTCGAGAGGAGGGACCCTTTCCCTGCGTGTTCGGGAAAGAATTCCGGCGTTCCCGTCGCATCTCAAGAGGAGGCGCTCTCCACAGGAAAGGCGAGAGGAACTCCACGGTCATGCCACCATTCCCAGAGTCCCCCAGATGTCTCAGTCCTTTCCAGGGAAACCTGCTTTCCCTGCACTGCCTCGACTTTCATACCGAGGATCGACTCACACCACGGTGGCACGTGGGTCAGCCCTGTGGGAAAGCCTCGTGGGAAAGCCTCAAGGGAAAGCCTCGAGGGAAAGCCACAGATCCCTTGTTCCACGCGAAGGGAAGGGTGACACTGCCGCTACAACTCCGGAGGAAAGCGCACGTGCATGCCCCCACTCAAGACGAGGACTGACGCCCCTGGCGAGACTCCAGAAGTACCCAAGATCCATGTCAGCACTGGAGAGGAATCCTCAGGTTCCGGTGCTAACTCCACACAAGGTCTTATGCCCTGGCATCAACGGGTGCGGAATCCCGGGAGGCCCTTGAGCAACTCGCATGGGGACTGGCCTTTCCTGAGGCCACCAGAGCGGGTCCCTGAGGTCCCCGTGGAAAGTCGAGAGCACCTGCCGCAAATCGAGAAAATCCAGGAGGTTCTCCCCTCCAGCGAGATGAGGCCCATTTCCGCTGAGGCGTCTCCAGGCAAATCACACCTAACCTCTGGAACTTCCAAAGGGTCCTTTACACCCTTGATGCAACACAAGAAGTTCCCCGACATACCCGTCTCCACTCGAGAGGAAGCATGAGAGTCCCGCCCACATCCAAAGGAGCCCCGTTTCCGCCTCCTACCTCGAGAGGAGGCATCCTTTCGCTGCGTGTTCGGGAAAGAATTCCCGGCGTTCCCGTCGCATCTCAAGAGGAGGCGCTCTCCACAGGAAGGGCGAGAGGAACTCCAGGTCTTGCCATCATTCCAGAGACACCAGATGTCTCCGTCCATTCCAGGGAAACCTGATTTCCCTGCACTGCCTCGACTTTCAAGTCGAGGATCAACTCACACCACGGTGGCACGTGGGACAGCCCTGTGGGATAGCCTCGTGGGAAAGCCTCGTGGGAAAGTTTCGTGGGAAAGCCTCGAGGGGACAGCCACAGATCCCTTGATCCACGGGAAGGGAAGCGCGACACTGCTGCTACAGCGGGACGAAAGCGCACGTGCATGCCCCACTTCCAGACGAGGACTGACTCCCCTGGGGAGACTCCAGAAGTACCCCAAGATCCATGTCAGCACTGGAGAGGAATGCTCCGTTTCTGGCACCGACTCCACACAAGATCTTAGGCCCCGGCATCGACGGGAGAGGAATCTCTAGAGGCCCCCGAGCAACTTGCTTGGGGACTGGCCTTTCCTGAGGCCACCAGAGCAGGTCCCTGAGGTCCCCGACATAAGTCGAGAGCACCTGCTGCAACTCGATAAAATCCAGGAGGTTCCCCCGTCTAGGCGAAATGAGGCCCATTTCCGCTGAGGCGTCTCGAGGCTAATCACACCTAACCTTTAGAACTTCCAAAGAGTCATCCACACCCTTGCTGCAAATCAAGAAGTTCCCCGACATACCCGTCTCCACTCGAGTGGAAGCACGAGAGTTCTGCCCACATCCAGAGTAGCCCCGTTTCCGGCTTCTAGCTCGAGAGGAGGGATCCTTTCCCTGCGTGGTCGGGAAAGAATTCCCGCGTTCCCGTCGCATCTCAAGAGGAGGCGCTCTCCACAGGAAAGGCGAGAGGAACTCCAGGGTCGTGCCACCATTCCCAGAGTCCCCCAGATGTCTCAGTCCATTCCAGGGAAACCTGTTTTCCGTGCACTGCCTCGACTTTCCAGCCGAGGATCGACTCATACCACGGTGGCAGGTGGAGAGCCCTGTGAGAAAGCCTCCTGGGAAAGGCTCGTGGGAAAGCCTCAATTGAAAGCCACAGATCCCTTGATCCACGCGAAGGGAAGAGCGCCACTGCTGCTACAGCTCGGGAGGAAAGCGCACGTGCGTGCCCCACTCGAGACGAGGACTGACTCCCCTGGAGAGACTCCAGAAGGTCCTTCACACCCTGCTGCAACTCAAGAAGTTCCCCGACATACCAGTCTCCACTCGAGAGAAGCACGAGAGTTCCCCCACATCCTGAGGAGCCCCGTTTCCACCTCCTAGCTCGAGAGGAGGGATCCTTTCCCTGCGAGGTCGGATAGAATTCCCTGCGTTCCCGTCGCATCTCAAGCGGAGGCGCTCTCCACAGGAAAGGCGAGAGGATTTCCAGGGTCATGCCACCATTCCCAGAGACCCCCAGATATCTCAGTCCATTCCAGGGAAACCTGTTTTCCCTGCACTGCCTCGACTTTCAAGAGGAGGATTGACTCACACCACGGTGGCACGTGGGACAGCCCTGTGGAAAGCCTCGTGGGGAAAGCCTCTGGGAAAACCTCAAGGGAAAGCCTCGAGGGGAAAGCCACAGATCCCTTGATCCACGCCAGGGGAAGCGCGAAACTGCTGCTACAGCTCGGAGGAAAGCGCACGTGCATGCCCCCACTCGAGACAAGGACTGACTCCCCTGGGGAGACTGCAGAAGTACCCCAAGATCCATGTCAGCACTGGAGACGAATCCTCAGGTTTCGGTACCGACTCCACACAAGGTCTTAGGCCCTGGCATCGAAGGGAGAGGAATCCCAAGAGGCCCCGAGCAACTCGCATGGGGACTGGCCTTTCCTGAGGCACCAGAGCGGGTCCCTGAGGTTCCCGTCATAAGTCGAGGGCACCTGCCGCAACTCGAGAAAATCCAGGAGGTTCTCCCGTCCAGGTGAGATGAGGCCCATTTCCGCTGAGGCGTCTCGAGGCTAATCACACCTAACCTCTGGAACTTCCAAAGGGTCCTTCACACCCTTGCTGCAACTCAGGAAATTCCCCGACATACCGTGTCTACTCGAGAGGAAGCACGAGAGTTCTGCCCACATCCAGAGGAGCCCCGTTTCCGCCTCCTAGCTCGAGAGGAGGAATCCTTTCCCTGCGTGGACGGGAAAGAATTCCCGGCGTTCCCGTCGCATTTCAAGAGGAGGCGCTCTCCAGGAGGGCGAGAGGAACTCCAGGGTCGTGCCACCTTTCCCAGAGTCCCCCAGATGTCTCAGTCCATTCGAGGGAAACCTGTTTTCCTTGCACTGCCTCGACTTTCAAGCCGAGGATTGACTCACACCACGGTGGCACGTGGGACAGCCCTGTGGGAAAGCCTCGTGGGAAAGCCTCATGGGAAAGCCTCGAGGGAAAGCCACAGATCGCATGATCCACGCAAAGGGAAGCGTGACACTGCTGCTACAGCTCGGGAGGAAAGCGCACGTGCATGCCCCCACTCGAGACGAGGACTGACTCCCCTGGGAGACTCCAGAAGTACCCCAAGATCCATGTCAGCACTGGAGAGGAATCCTCAGGTTCCGTCACCGACTCCACACAAGGTCTTAGGCCCGGCATCGACAGGAGAGTAATCCCAAGAGGCCCCGAGCAACGCACATGGGGACTGGCCTTTCTTGAAGCCACCAGTCTGGTCCTGAGGTCCCCGTCGTAAGTCGAGAGCACCTGCCGCAACTCGAGAAAATCCAGGAGGTTCTCCCCTCCAGGCGAGATGAGGCCCATTTCCGCTGAGGCGTCTCGAGGCTAATCACATCTAACCTCTGGAACTTCCAAGGGGTCTTTCACAACCTTGCTGCAACTCAAGAAGTTCCCCGACATACCCGTCTCCACTCGAGAGGAAGCACGAGTGCCCCGCCCTCATCCAGAGGGGCCCCGTTTCTGCCTCCTAGCTCGAGAGGAGGGATCCTTTCCCTGCGTGGTCGGGAAAAAATTCCCGGCGTTCCCGACGCATCTCAAGTGGAGGCGCTCTCCATAGGAAAGGCGAGAGGAACTCCAGGGTCGTGCCACCATTCAACGAGTCCCCCAGATGTCTCAGTCCATTCCAGGGAAACCTGTTTTCCCAGCACTGCCTCGACTTTCATGCCGAGGATCGACTCACACCACGGTGACACGTGGACAGCCCTGTGGGAAAGCCTCGTGGGACAGCCTCGAGGGAAAGCCACAGATCCCTTGATCCACGCGACGGGAAGCGTGACACTGCTGCTACAGCAAGGGAGGAAAGCGCACGTGCATGCCCCTACTCGACACGAGAACTGACTCCCCTGGGAGAATCCAGAAATACCCCAAGATGCATGTCAGCCCTGGAGAGGAATCCTCAGGTTCCGGCCCCGACTCCACAGAAGGTCTTAGGCCCTGGCATCGACGGGAGAGGAACAGCGACAGACCCTCTAGCAACTCGCATGGGGACTGGCCTTTCCTGAGGTCACCAGAGTGGGTCCATGAGGTCCCCGTCGTAAGTCAAGAGCACCTGCCGCAACTCGGTAAAATCCAGGAGGTTCTCCCCTGCAGGCGAGATGAGGCCCGTTTCCACTGAGGTGTCTCGAGGCTAATCACACTTGACCTCTGGAACTCCTGACCTCTGTTTTCCCATCTATTTGCCATGAAGTGATGAGACTGGATGCAATGATTTTAGTTTTCTGAATGCTGAGCTTTAAGCTAACTTTTTCACTCTCCTCTTTCACTTTCATCTGGAGACTCTTTAGTTCTTCTTCACTTTCTGCCATAAGGGTGGTGTCATCTGCATATCTGAGATTATTGATATTTCTCCCAGCAATCTGGATTCCAGCATGTGCTTCCTCCAGCCAGTGTTTCTCATGATGTAGTTTGCATATAAGTTAAATAAGCAGGGTGACAATATAGAGCCTTGACATATTCCTTTTCCTAGTTAGAACCAGTCTGTTGTTCCATGTCCAGTTCGAACTGTTTCTTCCTGACCTGCATACAGGTTTCTCAAGAGACAGGTCAGGTGGTCTGGTATTCCCATCTCTTTCAGAATTTTTCCCAGTTTATTGTGATCCACACAGTCAAAGGCTTTGGCATAGTCAATAAAGCAGAAATAGATGTCTTTTTTTCTGGAACTCTCTTGCTTTTTCAATGATCCAGTGGATGTTGGCAGTTTGATCTCTGGTTTCTCTGCATGTTTTAAATCCCTCTTGAACATTTGGAAGTTCACAGTTCATGTGAACTTGGAGAATTTTGAGCATTACTTTACTAGTGTGTGAGATGAGTGCAATTGTGCAGCAGCTTGAATATTCTTTGTCATTGCCTTTCTTTGGGATTGGAATGAAAACTGACCTAATGACTAGATGTTTTCAATTGCATATGCTGAAAGAACTGGCTGTGCAGTTTTGAAGAAAAAAAAATCATTTTAACCCATTTTCTCTGAAGTGCAAGGCATATCATGGCCATCCCTGAATCATAAAGTCACCTTTTCTTTATGTAGTCATAGTTTCATGCCTAAATTATAGGCCAACTCGTGCTCAAATGGACTCTGATGTCAGGGGCAGATCAACTAATAAAAAGCTTGGATTGTCCCTCTGGAGGAAAGTGAGATCTTTGTCCCACGAGAAGAATCTGAAGGGTTAAGGGAACTTGCAAGAGTGGGGAAAGCTTAGTCCATCCTACATGTACCAAAATCTTAAATAAGGCTTATTTACTTTACCGAAGTAAAAAAACAGATGATGAAAACAATTATAAATCAATGAAAGGTAAAGAAATCCATAGTCTGTTATCAAAAATTGCATTCTAAGAAAACTTTGTTCTCTTAACCTAGAGAGGAGACTAAATTCCATCTGGTACCAGCTTACCAGAAGACAAACAAACAAACAAACAAATTATCGGTAAGCTTAAAAAAAGTATATTCCATATATCTTGAAGTAGCAGTATTTCTGCAAAGGCATCAGTGTGAAACCATAGAGGACATGGTTAAAACCTGATTAAATAGAAATTGACAATGTAATCTGGTCACTGCTGCGACTTGAAATGCTTTAATATGATAACTGGAATTATAACTGACAGCATTTGACCAGGACATATCAGATTTTCACGGATGTCAGATAATTTCTAGGATATCTATATTAGGAACTGAAGGAATCTTTGAACCTAGGAAAGAAAACAACAGTCTCAAAGGCCCTTGCTGAATCATCTATCAGCAAGGAATGTCTTTGCAAGGATCGCAAAGTGAAGGGAAAATACACCGACCTGCCTCTGCAACTTTGGTCCTCTGAGCAGATCTGGAGGTCTCCCTTTGTATAAGCTAACCTGTTCCTTCCAAATAGAGGTTTGCAACACAAAACAAGTGGCCGCCTATTCTTCCGAAGGAGGCTCTCTTTCCCCACATCCTGCGAACTCCCTTTCCCAGCCTCCTGGAAAAGCGCTTCTTGCAGTTCCTTTCAGAAAATCCTATGGACGGAGAAGCCTGGTAGGCTGCAGTCCGTGGGGTCGCTGAGGGTCGGACGCGACTGAGCGACTGCACTTTCATTTTCACTTTCATGCATTGGAGAGAAGGCAATGGCAACCCACTTACTGTTCTTGCCTGGAGAATCCCAGGGACGGGGGAGCCTAGTGGGCTACCGTCTATGGCGTCGCACAGAGTCGAACACGACTGAAGCAACTTAGCAGCAGCAGCAGCAGCAGTTCCTTTCTTAGGGGCAGTTATCCTGAGATTGGGACCTGGAAAGGCAGAGCCACCTCCACACACACGTCTTTTCTGTCCCCTTTCCTCTGGAGGAGAGCTCTAGTGAGCCTAGGTCTGTCAGGAAAATTCTTGGCTTTGACGGGATCCCACCCAGTGTGTGAACCTGCATACCCGACCTAGGGGCCACAGGCACCTGTTTTGCTCGAGTGGGTCCTGGAGGGGTGCAGCATAGCAAGAGCTTAAAAATCCATCCAATTTTTTTTTTTTTTTTTACCTCGGAGAGAACGAGTTTGCTCCACCTCCACCCTTTGGCAGTGTGGAGGGAAGAGGTCACCACCCTCTCCCAAAGGGGACATAGGGCCTACCAGGAGAGAAAGGCCCCTTGAGGAGCTGAGCCCAGGTAGGCAGCCAGTGATGTCAAGCACACTCCCGCTGCTTGCTTCTTCATGGGCACTCCCACGATCTGCTAGGAATGTCTTTGCAAGGATCTCAAAGGGAAGGGGAGATACATGGCCCTGTCTCTGGAACTTCAGTCCTCTGAGCAGATCTGGAGGTCTTGAGATGTATAAGCAAACCTGTTCCTTCCAAATAGAGGCTTGCAAACACACCCCCGGTGGTTGCCTCTTCTTTCCCGAAGAAGTCTTTCTTTCCCCACATGCTGCGAACTCCCTGTCCCAACTCCAAGAATAGCGCTTCTTGCCATTCCTTTCTTAGAGGCAGTTATCCCTGAGCTTGGGGCCGTAGGGAGTAGCCCCACACTCACAGGGAAAGGCAAAGACTCCTCCATACATCTCCTCTATCCCTTTGCTCTGGAGGAGAGCTCTAGTGAGCCTAGGTCTTTCAGGAAAATTCTTGGCTTGGACAGGATCTCACCCTGTTTGTGAACCTGCATACCCAACCAGGGGCCACAGAGCACCTGTTTCAGTAAAGTGGGCCCTGAAAGGGTGCAGCCTAGCAAGAGCTTGAAAATCCAATCAATTGCTGTTTTGTACCTCTGACAGAGCAAGCTTGGCTCCACCCTTTGGCAGTGAGGAGAAAAGAGGCATGACACCCTCCCCAAGGGACATGGGCCTACTTCGAGAGGAAAGGCCCCTTGTGGAGCTGAGGCCAGGAAGGCACACAGTCGTGTCAAACACACTCCCACTGCTTGCTTCTTCAGGGGCACTCCCGCTATCAGCTAGGAATGTCTTTGCAATGATCACAAAGGAAGGGGAGATACAGGGCCCTGCTTCTGGACCTCCGGTGCTCTGAGCAAATCTCGAGGTCTCCCGTTGTTGGTCAAGGTCAAGGTCAAGTTCAAGTTCAAGGTCAAGTTCAAGTTCAAGTCAATCAAGTCAAGTTGAAGTTCAAGTTCAAGGTCAACTTCAAGTTCAAGGTCAAGTCAAGTTCAAGGTCAAGTTCAAAGTTCAGTTCAAGTGAAGTTCAAGGTCAAGGACAAGTTCAAGTTTAAGTTCAAGTCAAGTTCAAGTTCAAGTTCAAGTCAAGTTCAAGTTCAATGTCAAGGTCAAGATTAAGTTCAAGTTCAAGTCAAGTTCAAGTTCAAGTTCAATTCAAAGTTCAAGTCAAGTTCAAGTTCAAGGTCAAGTTCAAGTTGAAGTTCAAGTTCAAGTTCAAGGTCAAGTCAAGTTCAAGGTCAAGGTCAAGCAAGTTCAAGGTCAAGGTCAAGTCAAGTTCAAGTTCAAGGGCAGGGCAAGGTCAAGCCCAAGACCAAGGCAAGGGCAACGGCAAGCCAAGGGCAAGGCCAAGGCCCAGGCCAAGGCAAAGGCCAAGGCCACCAAAGCGACGCCCAAACCCCGTAACGCCTGACAAAAGGCAGAAGCCACTAGGCCCCTGTGCAGAGGAAGCCACTGAAGGCAGCAAGGCCACAGAGCTCCCCGACTCCCATTCCCACATGAAGATGTGAGGATAAAGGGCCTCATCCAGCACAGCACCCGCTCCCACCACCCCCAACCCGGCCCCCCGCCCCCCGCAGCACGCCCCCTGAAACAACACTGTCTTCCCAGAAAAGAGAACGGAGAAGCCATGTGTGTGCCAAAGGAGCAAGATGAACGAACGATGCCACGCCCTCCGAATTTGGGCACACCTGACGCCTCGGAAACCCGGGCCTGGCCGATGGGTCCCAGCCGTTCTCGGGTGGGAGGGGGGTCAACACATTGGCGAGAGCCCTTGCCCAGGCCACCCACAAATCCCCTGAGATGTGATCCGACCACAGGGACCGAGGGCAAACGTACCGCTTGAGGTGCTGGAGGAGCCGAACCAAGCCATGGTGGGAGAGGCACACGGGCACGCTGCAGACTGCTGGCCGAGTGGGCGGGGACCCAGCAGCTTAGGACTCTGGAGAACGGGAGGCGTCTCCGCCACACTGACGTCAATAGGGTTTGGTGGGTAGATGGAGGGGCCGCCCCTGGCCTCTTTCCAAGCAGAGACCCTGGACGGAGTCCCGTGGAGCGAGTGGGCTTTTCCCGGGCACGGCTGTGCCCTGGACCGCCAAGATCCCCGTTGGGGGTGGGCGGGTAGTTCGGGGGCTTTGGTTTGTGGCCCTCCCTCGCAGCGGGGGGTGGGTTCAACCCCGAGTGGATCAATCAGGGGCCCTCAGCAGTGCCAAGGGAACTCACCGCCCAGGAAACGCCCCTAGGTCCCTTTGAATTGGCCACCAACGCCCCTTTCCCAGCCTGCCTTGCTCTGAGATTTTCCTCCTTTTCACATTCCACAGGTCCCTGGTCCTCGACTGTCCCGCTGGCTCCTCCGAGGCATTCCGGGACACCAGACGCTCTCTCCAGCGCCTCCACCTAGATCCCTCGCTGTCCTCGCCTCCGTTTCCCCCATGCCCCCTCCCCAACTCCTCCGTGGGCTCTTGGCATCCTTTCCTACAGCAGTCCCAGAGTGCCACCCCCGAGGGCTTTGAGTTGCCTGGAGCCCAAGGCTCCGGCCAGAGACCTGAGGGCCAGCGTCTGGACTGGCAGCTAATGCCATTTGGGCTTTTCTCACGTGAGCCTGAGGCCCGCACCTCCGCGGGCAACCCCCAGCGCGAGTGCCTTGGAGATACCCGCCCAAGGGGACAGTGTATCCCCTACTGTGGGAAGGAGGTTCCTGTTTTCGCTGCACTGGTTCGACTTTCACGCCGAGGATCGACTCACACCATGGTGGCAAGTGGAATAGCCCTGTGGGAAAGCCTCATGGGAAAGACTCCAGGGAGAGCCACAGATTCCTTGATCCACGAGAAGGGAAGCGTGACACTGCTGCTACCGCTCGGGAGGAAAGCGCACGTGCATGACCCCACTCGAGCGAGTACTGACGCAAGCTGGGAGACTCCAGAAGTACGCCAAGATCCATGTCAGCACTGCAGAGGAATCCTCAGGTCCGTCCCGACTCCACACAAGGTCTTAGGCCCCGGCATCGACGGGAGAGGAAAACTGAGAGGCCCCCTAGCACTCGCATGGGGACTGGCCTTTCCTGAGGTCACCAGAGC
>NW_017219217.1:0-22190 GCF_001704415.2 Capra hircus | reverse complement strand
AAGGAAAATTAAAATAATAATCTGTTAGAATCCTCAAATTTTGAAATATCGGGCCATTACCAACTTTTGAAGACAATTCAGTAGTGGTAATGACTATATATTGGGGTTAGGTTAAAAAGAAAAAAAAAAGAATATATTATAATATATTTGCCGGGGTCCAGCCCGGTGGATCCAGGGAATTCGAAGGGTGGACGGCGTTGGTGTGGAAAGACTTGTTTATTGATTGATATAAGATTAGATTAAGAAACTATAGCATAGTAAGGAATTAAGTGGAGGAAGAGGACTGAATAGTAGGAAGATTAAGTGGAGGAAGAGACTGAATAGCTTGGTTTACGTGGAAGACCAATAAAATTCCAGACAAGGAATTTGCACCATCTACGTTGGGCCACCGCGCGCGCTTGAATATCTAAGGGTGCCTCGCCTTAAGCTCCCTTTTTGCGCGGGTCTTAACAGCCAGGGCAAGTAAGTAGACCTGGCGAGCCTCCACGCCCCAGGTGGAGATTCAGCCTGAAATTAAAGTAAAGCGCAGAGAGAGGGAAAGGGAGAGAAGAAGAGAGAGAGAAAGACACGGGGGGAGCCAGATTCCCAAGAAACCAGGCCGAGAGACTGGTCCCGAGAGACTGGTCCGAGAAGCTGGTCCCATCCTTTATTGTTCAGAAGGCCCTTTTATACTTTTGATAAAACATGGAGATCAATGGGTAACACAAAATTATGTAGCGTTCGCAGCTCAGACTCTTTTCATACATCATTTTGTATACAAAAGGTCTCAGGTGATTTACAGTATCTTCTGGCCAAGAGGCTTGTTAACACTTTTTGGCTCTCTTCCTTAATGAATGTTAATTTTGTTTCCCCTGAAGTGTTTTTCTTTAATCTACATCTCCTTAAAGCATTAAAGTTACATCTCTATAGAACAAAGGTGCAGTGGGATATAACAAAGAAGGTACTTAACTCAAAGATCTAATGTTGCTAATACCAGGTCTACTACTTGTTTTTCTATATACCAACTGTATCTAAAAATAAAGGATATGAAAATTTGGCAGCAAGCATTGACTCAACAAATGAAACCTTTAATCAGTCCTATTCTAAAGATTTTGACTCCTCGGAAGCCCCTACATTCCTAGGATGTTTTAAGCTTCCTGTGCCTCCTGCAGTCAGGAGGCCTCAAACAACCACACGCGCAGCTGTGCGAGTCCTGCAGGCAGGCTAGAAAGCCATCAGAGGGGTTTTTGGATTGAAACACTCTTTCAAATGCAGAAGACTAAAGCCCTGAATTGACTTTTTCCAGAAAATGTCAGAAAAGTGGAAAAGCAGAGCACAAAAGCCGGCAGATTTTTGTTGGGGTACATGCTTAGGAATTTCCAGAGGGGCCCCTGAAGTCTGAGCACGCCTTGCGTATGCCAGCTTCCTTCCTCATGACCTTGTCACGGGCGGGATTCCTCACACTGGCTCCCAGCAATATATTTTATATAATATAAAACTAGAATAATATATTATTAGAATATATTATTAATATAAATTAATATATTAATTTAAGGAGAAATTACTGAAAAATGTACATATATGAGAAAGCATTAGAAGAGAAAATCAGAAAATAATGGATTGTTTTATTGTGGAGGTGATGGAAGGATATGTAATATTTTAATAATTTTTATTGGAATATAGTTTATTTACAAGGTTGTGTTATTTTATTTTTGATTGATTCTATCTTAATAGCACTTATACCAAAAAAATTTTTTAAGCATTTTCAAGGACATTGGCTAAAGAAAAAACAAAAATGCTATAGAGTGATAGATAATCTCATAGTCTGAGTTTCATAGAAAGTAAAGCCTGAGACAAAACTAAGGTGCTGGAATCTTTCTCCATGCCTTCAACCTGGGCTCAGCTTGTAACTGCATTAGCCTAGAGAATGTGACAAAAGCAATTTTGTACCAGTTTAGACTGAAAGAGGTCTTGCCTGCTGTCTCTCTCTCTCTCTAGACCCCTGCCTCTTTATGTGAGCAGACCAGGGCTAGCCTCCGTGTCTGAGGGCCCAACTGTCCCGATTCTGTACCAGCCAACAGCTAAACAAGCACAAGGAGCAGCGTTGCTCCCTTGATCTCCTGCTGGACTGCGCATATACAAGGGCGCCCTGTCAGGACTAGACTAGCGTTCCAAGCCAGCCTAGCCTCAACTACTG
This sequence comes from Capra hircus, assembly GCF_001704415.2. Classification (NCBI taxonomy): domain Eukaryota; kingdom Metazoa; phylum Chordata; class Mammalia; order Artiodactyla; family Bovidae; genus Capra; species Capra hircus. The sequence continues at coordinate 20,014 of NW_017219217.1, read as the reverse complement.
ACCTATTGAATCAAGGGCTAAGTACGTAACTGTTGCTTTAATCTGCTAAGCTTTAGTGTAGCTTTTATTCAGCAATAAATATCTATGTTCAGTTCAGTTCAGTTGCTCAGTCATGTCCGACTCTTTGCGACCCCATGAATCGCAGCACGCCAGGCCTCCCTGTCCATCATCAACTGCCAGAGTTCACTCAAACTCACGTCCATTGAGTCGGTGATGCCATCCAGTCATCTCATCCTCTCTCGTCCCCTTTTCCTCCTGACCCCAATCCCTCCCAGCATCAAAGTCTTTTCTGATGAGTCAACTCTTTGCATGAGGTGGAAAAAGTACTGGAGTTTCCACTTAAGCATCATTCCTTCCAAAGAGAACACCTAGGGCTGATCTCCTTTAGAATGGACTGGTTGGATCTCCTTGCAGTCTAAGGGACTCTCAGGAGTCTTCTCCAACACCACAGTTCAAAATCATCAATTCTTCGGTGCTCAGCCTTCTTCACAGTCCAACTCTCACATCCATACATGACCACAGGAAAAACCATAGCCTTGGCTAGACAGACCTTAGTTGGCAAAGTAATGTCTCTGTTTTTCAATATGCTGTCTAGGTTGATCATAACTTTCCTTCCAAGGAGTAAGCATCTTTTAATTTCGTGGCTGCAGTCATCATCTGCAGTGATTTTGGAGCCCCCCAAAATAAAGTCTGACACTGTTTCCACTGTTTTCCATCTATTTCCCATGAGTGATGGGACCAGATGCCATGATCTTCGTTTTCTGAATGCTGAGCTTTAAGCCAACTTTGTCACTCTCCTCTTTCACTTTCATCAAGAGGCTTTTTAGTTCCTCTTTACTTTCTGCCATAATGGTGATGTCATCTGAATATCTGAGGTTATTGATATTTCTCCTGGCAATCTTGATTCCAGCTTGTGCTTCTTCCAGCCCAGTGTTTCTCATGATGTACTCTGCATAGAAGTTAAATAAGCAGGGTGACAATATACAGCCTTGACATACTCCTTTTCCTATTTGCAACCAGTCTGTTGTTCCATGTCCAGCTCTAACTGTTGCTTACTGACCTGCATATAGGTTTCTCAAGAGGCAGGTCAGGTGGTCTGGTATTCCCATCTCTTTCAGAATTTTCCACAGTTTATTGTGATCCACACAGTCAAAGGCTTTGGCATAGTCAATAAAGCAGAAATAGATGTGTTTTTTTGAACTCTCTTGCTTTTTCGATGATCCAGCAGATGTTGGCAATTTGATCTCTGGTTCCTCTGCCTTTTCTAAAACCAGCTTGAACATCTGGAAGTTCACAGTTCATGTATTATGTAGCAGTAACTGGTAAGACTGAGCCTACAAGTGAATGAGTAGATCACCTGTATAGAAAACTTGAAAAAATCCATATTTTTAAAAATCCAATACAAAGCAGGGATCGCAGCAAACACACCCGCCACAGAAGCACTATGGCATTACCTCTCCCTTCAGCTTAGCAGCCCCCAAGGAGACTAACTGCCTGCTTACACAGAAACTAGTGGAGACTCTGAAGCCCTTTGGGATTTTTGAGGAGATAGAGGAACTTCAGTGCAGGATTTTAATTTTGGGAGAATTAACCTGGTAAAAGACTGGATATGAGAAATCAGTGAAAGCAAGAATGTTCCACAATCTGTAATAGAACTTGCTGATGGGAAAATGTTTACATCTGGACCTTACAGATTAGGAGTACATACAAAACCTGCCAATATTGATGCATGTGTGTTGCAACAAGACATGTTGATTGAAGTGACTTTTTCACCTCATTCTATGATACGTTGAAATTACAGGGAGAAGTAAAAGATTTAAGAGCTGTTGAAGAGGCATTTGTACCAGTTATCAAACTGTTTGATGGGATAGAGATTGATATTTTGTTTGCAAGATTAGCACTGCAGACTATTCCAGGAAACTTGGACTTAAAACATGACAGTCTGCTTAAAAATTTAGATATGTATAAGAAGTCTTAATGATTGCAGGGTTTTGATTTTGTTGCAAATCAATGAAATGGTTTTATGAGATGTTTTACATCTAGTATCAAACATTGACAACTTCAGGTTAACCCTGAGGGCTATCAAACTGTGGGCCAAATGCCACAACATCTACTCCAATGTATTAGGTTTCCTCAGCGGTATCTCCTGGTATATGCTCATAGCAGGAACTTGCCAGCTTTGTCCAAATGCGATAGCATCAACTCTTGTACATAAATTTTTCTTGGTATTTTCTAAATGATATGTGTTTAGATCATATTAAAATAAAGTTGATTATAGACTCTGAAAAAAAAAATCCAGGGCACTCTAAATGTGCAGCCTTGCCTATGCACTGTATCTTTGAACTGAAAAGTGTCTTTGCAAATTAGTTTTCTAATTAGTGAAGTTCCAATAAAATGAGTTTTTCAAAAATTTTTCTTTTAAAAGTAATAAATGATACTGGCAAGCAGCCTTAATTGTGTTTTGTTCTGAAGTGTTAATAACCTATTCCTTTATTTTTTTTATTAAACACTGCTTAATTTTCTGTGAAGTGGTTGAATTGGTTTTTGTTGTTGTTTTGTTTTCAGAACAATGAAACCTGATGGAAATGCTAACTTAGATCTATCATCCCAAACAATGGACGTATGTTACTGGTCTTATAGGCAGAGTGGTGTTACCCTACATCTCCCAGAAAAATACTCAAATAAAGAATTATGATATAGTTTCATTTACAGGTCTAATGGCAGTGAAATTAGGAATTTGAATCATAATTGCTTCAATATTTTCAGAATGTGGTTGAAGGTTTTCCTTTTTCTTTAGAACTAGGTAATGACGTTGGTGATTCTGACCTTTGGCTGGCTGAGAAAAATAAAGACCGGCTATGTCAAGACATGGCTGAGAGACTAACATAAAAATAGAGGGCTTCCCTGGTAGCTCAGATGGTAAGGAGTCTGCCTGCAATGTGGGTAACCAGGGTTTGATCCCTGAGTCAGGAAGATTGCCTGGAGAAGGAAACGGCAACCCACTCCAGTATTCTTTCCTGGAAAATCCCATGGATGGCAGAGCCTGGCAGGCTAGAATCCACGGGGCCACAAAGAGTCAGACATGACTGAAAGACTAACATAACAAGATAAGGTTGGTGGTTCTGGCCTTTGACTTGTGGAGAAAAAGACCAGTTAAGTCAAGACCAACTTGAAGGCACTAAGGAGACCCCTTAAAGTGTTCTTCCTGATTAGTTCTAGGTAAGCACTTAAAGATAGAAGAGCAATGTTATAAAACAACTGCTCAGAAATGTAAGTAACAGAGTTAAGCTCTGTATTTTTCCCTTTATAATATAGCAAAATATGCAAGTGGATTTTTATTGTCAGCCACAAAGACTGTACAAATTACAGTGAAGTGTTTGCATCTCTTTAAATTTTGATCCACACCAGGGTGGCGCTACTGACATTTGGGGCAAGCATTCACTCAGTTGTGTTATAGGCAAATTTGGCCTTGGAGTACAGAATGAAGCAGGGCAAGGCTAACAGAGTTTTGCCAACAAAATGCACTGGCTATACCAAACACCCTCTTCCAACAGCACAAGAAAAGACTCTACAAATGGACATCACCAGATGGTCAATACCAAAATCAGATTGATTATATTCTTTGCAGCCAAATATGGAGAAGCTCTATACAGTCAGCAAAAACAAGACTGGGAACTGACTGTGGCTCAGATCATGAACTCCTTAGTGGCAAGTTCAGACTTAAATTTAAGAAAGTAAGGAGCATCATTAGACCAATCAGATATGATCTTCATCAAATCCCTTATGATTATACAGTGGAAGTGACAAATAGATTCAAGGGATTAGATATGATAGACAGAATGCCTGAAGAACTGTGGAAGAAGGTTCGTGACATTGTACAGGAGACAGGGATCAAGACCATCCCCAAGAAAAAGAAATGTGAAAAAGCAAAATGGCTGTCTGAGGAGGGCTTACAAATAGCTGTGAAAAGAAGAGAAGTGAAAAGCAAAGGAGAAAAGGAAAGATACAAGCATCTGAATGCAGAGTTTCAAAGAATAGCAAGGAGAGATAAGAAAGCCTTCCTCAGTGATCAATGCAAAGAAATAGAGGAAAGCAATAGAATGGGAAAGACTAGAGATCTCTTAAAGAAAATTAGAGTTACCAAGGGAAAATTTCAGGCAAACATGGGTTCAATAAAGGACATTGAGCCCTGAGGTATGGACCTTAGGTAAGGACATTGAGCTCTTAGGTGTGGACCTAAGAGAAACAGAGGATATTAAGAAGAGGTGAAAAGAATACACAGAAGAACTATACAGAAAAGATCTTCTTGACCCAGATGATCATGGTCATATGACCACTCACCAAGAGCCAGACATCCTGGAATGTCAAGACAAGTGGGCCTTAGGAAGCATCACTACAAACAAAGCTAGTGCAGGTGATGGAATTCCAGTTGAGCTATTTCAAATTCTGAAGATGATGCTGTGAAAATGTTGCACTCAATATGCCAGCAAATTTGGAAAACTCAGCAGTGGCCCCAGGACTGAAAGAGCTCAGTTTTCATTCCAATCCCAAAGAAAGGCAAAGCTAAAGAATGCTCAAACTACTGCACAATTGTGCTCATCTCACACACTAGTAAAGTAATGCTCAAAATTCTCCAAGCCAGGCTTCAACAGTACATGAGCCATGAACTTCCAGATGTTCAAGGTGAATTAAAAAATGCAGAGGAAGCAGAGATCAAATTGCCAACATCTGTTGGATCATCAAAAAATCAAGAGAGTTCAAGAAAAACATCTATTTCTGCTGTATTGACTATGCCAAAGCCTTTGACTGTGTGGATCACAATAAACTGAAAAATTCTGAAAGAGATGGGAATACCAGACCACCTGACCTGCCTCCTGAGAAATCTGTATGCAGCTCAAGAAGCAACAGCTAGAACCAGACATGGAACAACAGACTGGTTACAAATTGGGAAAGGAGTGCATCAATGCTGTATATTGTCACCCCTGCTGATTTAACTTATATGAAGAATGCATCATGTGAAACACTGGGCTAGATGAAGCACAAGCTAGAATCAAGATTGCCAGGAGAAATATCAATAACCTCAGATATGCAGATGACACCACCCTTATGGCAGAAAGTGAAGAAGAATTAAAGAACCTCTTGATGGAAGTGAAAGAAGAGAATGAAAAAGTTGACTTAAAACTCAACATTCAGAAAACTAAGATCACAGCATCTGGTCCCATCTCTCCATGGCAAATAGATGGGAAACAGTGGAAACAGTGATAGACTTTATTTTTTGGGCTCCAAAATCACTGCAGATGGTGAGTGCAGCCATGAAATTTAAAGACATTTTCTCCTTGGAAGAAAAGTTATGACCAACCTAGATAGCATATTAAAAAGCAGAGACATTACTTTGCCAACAAAGGTACATCTAGTCAAGGCTAAGGTTTTTCCAGTAGTCATGTATGGATGTGAGAGTTAGACTGTAAAGAAAGCTGAGCACTGAAGAACTGATGCTTTTGAAATGTGGTGTTGGAGAAGACTCTTGAGAGTTCCTTGGACTTCAAGAAGATCCAACCAGTCCATCCTAAAGGAAATCAGTCCTGAATATTCATTGGAGGGACTGATGCTGAAGCTGAAACTCCAATACTTTGGCCCCCTGATGCGAAGAACTGACTCATTGGAAAAGAACTGATGCTGGGAAAGGTTAAAGGTGAGAGGAGAAGGGGACAACAGAGGATGAGATGGTTGGATGGCATCACTGACTCAACTCAATGGACATGAGTTTGAGTAAACTTCGGGTGTTGGTGATGAACAGGGAGGCCTGGCGTGCTGCAGTCCTTGGGGTCTCAAAGAGTCAGACACGACTGAATGACTAAACTGAACTGAACTAATATGATAATATATGCATCCATACAATGTCTACAATCATTTTAGGGTTTTATATACAGAATGAACCAGTCTGCTCTGCTAGAATTTCATACCCATACTGTCTACATGCTTATTTGATTTTCTATTAAGTTTCACAATTACTTTTCTGTGAATTTTCCTATTTCACTACACAGTACAAAATTGAGTAATATCCCCAGTAGAATACACCACTTACTTAGTGCTGTGAGTATTTGGATAATATCTGATCCTTAGTTGACACCATTCTTTTTGGCTATAACATCAAACTTTGGTCTTTATTATTAAAACACAAAAACTAATCTTGAGTGCCTGATTTTGTTATTAGGGTATAATTTACATAGAATGAAACATAGTCTAAAATGTTCAGCTTGATGAGTTTTGATAGTTGACTGGGACTATGTAGCCATCTATATACCACCCAAAATAAGACATAGAACATTGTCATCACCCCAGAAATCTCTCCTGTGCTTCTTTCTAGTTAAATTCCTCAGAAGCACCCCCCTTCCTGAATTCAGCTACTGAAAATTAGTTCTGATTTTTCTACACTTTTTATAAATGGATTCATACAGTATATATACTTTGGAGTACATTTTTCCCCTTGGTGCAATGTCCATAAAATTTATCCTCGTTGCTTTGTAATTGGTAATTAGTTCTTTAAAAAAAATATTTATTCATTTATTTGGCTGCATGAGATCTTAGTTGCTGCACGTAGGATTTTCAATCTTTAGTTGTGACATTTCCTTTTTATTACTGAGTAGTATTGAAAGGCTCCATACATTCTTGAAAGATTCTTTTCATACTGCGATTTGTGTGTATATAGGATGTACTTTAGAAATGTAAAATCTTTACCAAAGTGGATTTTTTGAATAATTTTCATTCAGATATAGTCTTCATATGATACACTCATTTGAATTTAATCTAGCACTGAGAGAGGGTCTTTGCTTGTTAAGCTGTCTTTGTTATCCAAAAACATTTCAAAACCATGATTTAAAAAAATATAGACATAATACCCATGCTTAGCAATTTACCACTGCTAATGTGATCATCAACTCTTAAGGCAATTAGGCTGTGTGAAACTAACCCACATCAAAGAAAAGAGCCAAATTTGCAGTAGTCAGTCTTCAAAAGCATTTCTGTTTTGCATGACGAGAATGATGTGGGCTTCATCAAAGGATGTACATGATGAGGAAAATTCTACCTCCTTGAACTTTGGGGGTGAAAATTACTTTAACATATCACTTGGAACTTCTATAAATTTCTTCATGATAAAATGTGATAAAACCACATAGGTTTGTAACAATAATCTAAGTGTTACTTGGGGGATAAATATGGCATCCAAACACTAATGTTGGCACTGTCCACATATTTAAGCTGGCCTCTGGTACTTGTCAGTTGTCCAACAAATGTTTTTTGATTACCTGCTACCTTCCAGGCCCAAAGCTCTACAAGTCCTTAAAGATCAATGAGTCATAGTTAATGACATATATCTATAAATTTTATTGCAAGCATGCTGCTAAGTCATTTCATTCATGTCCAGCTTTGTTCCTATGGACTGTAGACTGCCAGGCATCCCTGTCCATGGGATTCTCCAGGCCAGAACACTGGAATGGGTCACCATGCCTTCCTCCAGGGGATCTTCCCATCCCAGGGATCAAACCCACATATCTTATGTCTACTGCATTGGCAGGTGGATTCCTTACCACTAGCGCTACCAAAGAAGCCTGAAATGTTAACTAAGTTATGAAAGCTGTTTTATATATATATACATATACATATACATATACATATACATATAGATCTGGGATCTACGACAATGAAGATTAGGAGAAGGAGATAATGGCAAATAGGTGAAGCCAAGTACCTTAAATCCCTTATGATTATACAGTGGAAGTGAGAAATAGATTTAAGGGCCTAGATCTGATAGATAGACTGCCTGATGAACTATGGAATAAGGTTCGTGACATTGTACAGGAGACAGGGATCAAGACCATCCCCATGGAAAAGAAATGCAAAAAAGCAAAATGGCTGTCTGGGGAGGCCTTACAAATAGCTGTGAAAAGAAGAGGCAAAAAGCGAAGGAGAAAAGAAAAGATATAAGCATCTGAATGCAGAGTTTCAAAGAATAGCAAGAAGAGATAAGAAAGCCTTTTTCAGCGATCAATGCAAAGAAATAGAGGAAAACAACAGAATGGGAAAGACTAGAGATCTCTTCAAGAAAATTGGAGATACCAAGGAAACATTTCATGCAAAGATGTGCTCGATAAAGGACAGAAATGGTATGGACCTAACAGAAGCAGAAGATATTAAGAAGAGGTGGCAAGAATACACAGAAGAACTGCACAAAAAAGATCTTCACGACCCAGATAATCATGATAGTGTGATCACTCACCTAGAGCCAGACATCCAGGAATGCGAAGTCAAGTGGGCCTTAGAAAGCATCACTACGAACAAAGCTAGTGGAGGTGATGGAATTGCAATCGAGCTATTTCAAATCTTGAAAGATGATGCTGTGAAAGTGCTGCACTCAATATGCCAGCAAATTTGGAAAACTCAGCAGTGGCCACAGGACTGGAAATGGTCAGCTTTTATTCCAATCCAAAAGAAAGGCAATGCCAAAGAAGGCTCAAACTACTGCACAATTGCACTCATCTCACATGCTAGTGAAGTAATGCTCAAAATTCTCCAAGCCAGGCTTCAGCAATATGTGAACCGTGAACTTTCTGATGTTCAAGCTTGTTTTAGAAAAGGCAGAGGAACCAGAGATCAAATTGCTAATATCCACTGGGTCATGGAAAAAGCAAGAGAGTTCCAGAAAAACATCTATTTCTGTTTTATTGACTATGCCAAAGCCGTTGACTGTGTGGATCACAATAAACTGTGGAAAATTCTGAAAGAGATGGGAATACCAGACCACCTGACCTGCCTTTTGAGAAATCTGTATGCAGGTCAGGAAGCAACAGTTAGAACTGGACATGGAACAACAGACTGGTTCCAAATAGGAAAAGGAGTACATCAAGCCTGTATATTGTCAGGCTGCTTATTTAACTTCTATGCAGAGTACATAGTGAGAAATGCTGGACTGGAAGAAACACAAGCTGGAATCAAGATTGCTGGGAGAAATATCAATAACCTCAGATATGCAGATGACACCACCCCTATGGTAGAAAGTGAAGAGGAACTAAAAAGCCTCTTGATGAAAGTGAAAGAGGAGAGTGAAAAAGTTGGCTTAAAGCTCAACATTCAGAAAGCGAAGCTCATGGCATCTGGTCCCATCACTTCATGGGAAATAGATGGAGAAACAGTGCAAACAGTGTCAGACTTTATTTTTTTGGGCTCCAAAATCAGTGCAGATGTTGACTGCAGACATGAAATTAAAAGACGCTCACTCCTTGGAAGAAACGTTATGATCAACCTAGATAGTATATTCAAAAGCAGAGACATTACTTTACCGATTAAGGTCCATCTAGTCAAGGCTGTGGTTTTTCCTGTGGTCATGTATGGATGTGAGAGTTGGACTGTGAAGAAGGCTGAGTGCCAAAGAATTGATGCTTTTGAACTGTGGTGTTGGAGAAGACTCTTGAGAGTCCCTTGGACTGCAAGAAAATCCAACCAGTCCATTCTGAAGGAGATCAGCCCTGGGATTTCTTTGGAAGGAATGATGCTAAAGCTGAAACTCCAGTACTTTGGCCACCTCATGCAAAGAGATGACTCATTGGAAAAGACTTTGATGCTCGGAGGGATTGAGGGTAGGAGGAGAAGGGGACGACAGAGGATGAGATGGCTGGATGGCATCACTGACTCGATGGACATGAGTCTGGGTGAACTCCGGGAGATGGTGATGGACAGGGAGGCCTGGCGTGCTGGGATTCATGGGGTCGCAAAGAGTCGGACATGACTGAGTGACTGAACTGAAATGAACTGAAAGTTCCTTGGTGTTCCAGTGATTAAGAATCCACCTTCCAATGCAGGAACGTGATTTTGATCCCTGGTCAGGGAACTAAGATCCCGCATTCATGCATACGTTCATACTAAGTTGCTTCAGTTGTGTCTGACTCTTTGTGACCCCATGGACTGTAGCCCACCAGGCTCCCCTGCCCCTGGGATTCTCTCAGCAAGAGTACCGGAATGGGTTTCCATACCCTACTCCAGAGGATTTTCCCAACCTAGAGATCAAACCCACATCTCATATCTCCTGCATTGGGAGGAAGGTTCTTTACCTCTAGCACCACTTGGGAAACCCACATATTTATTACATGTCATTTTTTTTTTTTTTAGTTTTATTTTTTTCCCTCTGCTCAACTGGTCACACCTTATCAGAGGAATTAAACAGAAAGCAGAGGTCCAAGAGAAATTTAGTATATGCTCCCAGCTTTAAAAATCCCTGCTTGTTTAGTTTTCCAAGGAATCTGGGTAAGTTAAACACAGTTTGTATATGTATAAAAATAAAGCCCTGTCTTTCTTTGAGCATAACGGAGCATGAAGATTCCTGGAAAAGAGGAGAAACCAAATACTGCTAGAGATAGCATACATTTTGCAAGTTGGATGAAATTAGAATAAGTTATTTTCTAAGATTTTCTCTCCCTCATACAAAATGTAGAAACCAGTAAAGGTACATATGACTAATTTCAATATCCAGAAAATAAGACCATAAGATACATTTTGTAAAACTAACTAGGGCTGAAAGACACATCTTTGTTTGCATAGTCTGAGTTCCATTTTCATCTTGCCCTGAGAACATATATTTAATTTATTGAATTATTAACTAAATTAAAAAGATGCTATTTCATTTTATTATTTTTTAATGAATTTATTTTTTATTGAAGGATAATTGCTTTACAGAATTTTGCTTTTTTCTGTCAAACCTCAGCACTAGATTTCTAAACATCTGAGGGCTTCTCTTAGCAGAAAAATACTCTCCTTCCCACAAACAAATTCTTAATCTCATAGTCTGTCTCTCATAGTCTATCTGTCTATCCATCCATCAATAGATATAGACAAAGTTAATTGTATTAGCTATTGCTACCTAAACATCTTAGAACCTAGTTGCTTGAAATAACAATTATTTCTTATCTGTCAGGAGTTTACATGTAGCTGGGTGGTTCCACTGATAAGAACTAGGCTTAGCAGAACTGACCTGTGTGTCTGTGATCTGGAGTTGGTCATCTGGATGTTTTTGATGATATTGGTTGGACCTTGTCACATGTTATACTTGGTTATAACCTTGGTTATATACAACCCAACTCTGCTCCCTGAATCTCTCATCCTCTAGCATACTAGCATGGGTATGTTGTCAGTGAGTGCAGAGGACCCAGAGTGAAAGTGGAAATGCACAAATCCTTTTCCAGCCTCCACTTGCTCTATATTTGCTAATGTCCCAATGACCAAAGCAAGTCATATGACCAAACCTAGTGTCAGCATGAGAAGGCATTACCAAGGTGGAAGGGTGCAGGTGAGAGTAAGAAAGGGACCTGAGAACTTCAGTAGAGGCACTCAGGCGGCCTCGAACAATTCCCAGAGAGCAAGATAGAGAAATAAACATCCCAAACTCTAAAAGCTTTGCTTAGTATTTCCTTTAGTCTAGAATTCTCTTGTTTGACCTTTTTCATTCATTCAGTCTCAGTTTAAATGACCTTCCTTGAAGAGGTCTTGGCTCACTACCCTAACTAACTTAAGACACTTCTTCCCCCTTATGACTTTTTACTTAGCAGTAGCTATCAATAACAAAATAATAATATATAATATTGCTGCTGCTACTGCTAAGTCACTACAGTCGTGTCCGACTCTGTGCGACCCCACAGACGGCAGCCCACCAGGCTCTCCTGTCCCTGGGATTCTCCAGGCAAGAACACTGGAGTGGGTTGCCATTTCCTTCTCCAATGTGAAAAGTGATAAGTGAAAGTGAAGTCACTCAGTCGTGTCCGACTCTTCATGACCCCATGGACTGCAGTCCACCAGGCTCCTCCATCCATGGGATTTTCCAGGCAAGAGTACTGGGGTGGGGTGCCATTGCCTCCTCCAGTATATAATATTAGGTTGATACAAAATTAGTGGCAGTTTCAGATGGCGAATTTTAAATCATTGTAACTAGGCTCAAACACCTTTATTAAGCAAAATGGAAACTATTACAGTCAACACATTTTTGACCAATGAGATTATAAATAAATAATTTATTTCTATAATGTAAAAATCCATATTTCAGGATTTGACAAACTCTTGGAAGCAGTCTCTGTCTCCTGCTGGTTGTGGAAGTGTTTTCCCTGCAAAAAGGTGTTGAGATGCTTGAAGAAATGGTGGTTGGTCAGAAGCCAGGTAAATATGGTGCATGAGGCAAAAGTTCATAGCCCAATTCATTCAATTTTTGAAGAACTGCTTGTGTGAAGCATTGAACACGTTGTGATGGAGAAGAATTGTGATCATTCTGTTGACCAATACTGGTTGCAGGCATTGCAGTTTTCAGTGCTTCTCATTAATTTAGCAAGCATACTTCTAAACTGTAATTGTTTCATTGGAATTCAGAAATCTGTAGTGGACCAGATGGGCCGTAGACCACCAAACAGTGACCATGACCTTTTTTGGGTGCACGCTTGGCTTTGGGAAGTGATTTGGAGCTTCTTCTCAGTCCAGTCACTGAGCTGTTCATCACTGGTTGTCATATAAAATCCACTTTTCATCGCATGTCATGATCTGATTGAGAAATGGTTTGTTGTTTTTGTGTATAGTAACAGAAGATGACACTTCAAAACAACTTTTTTGATATTTGGTCAGCTCATGAGGTACCCACTTATCAAGCATTTTCACCTCTCCAATTTACTTCAAATGCATAGGACCGTAGAATGGCTGATGTTTAATTCTTTGGCTACATCTCATGTAGTTGTAAGAGAATCAGCTTCAATGATGGTTCTCAACTGGTCGTTGTCAACTTCTGATGGATGGTTGGCCACTACACTCCTCATCTTCAAGGTTCTCATTTCCTCTGCAAAACTTGAACCATCACTGTACCATATGTTTGTTAGCATTTCCTGGGCCAAACGCATTGCTGATGTTGAGAGTTATCTCTGCTGCTTTATAACCCATTTTGAACTCAAATTAAAAAAAAAAATCACTCGAACTTGCTTTTTGCCTAAAATCATTTACAGAGTCTAAAATAAATATAAAAAAGCAGCAAGTAATGTCATTAGCAAAAAACAAAGTGAGAAACGTGCATTAAAATGATATATAGCATAACCACATTTATTTAAGAATGTATTCGAATATCAAATGCCAAAGTTCAACAATGGAAAACCACAATTACTTTTTTTCTTTTTTTTGCAATCACTTTTGCACCAATGTAAAGATTATTTCTTTTCCTCCTTAACTGTTGACTTTTCCTGGCTTCCCCACTAGAATGTCCATTCCAGTGATGCTGGGCAGGCTCATATCATCTCATAAGAGCCAACTACTATGTTTCCAGGAATTTTGTGAGTCAGTTGATATCATGTTGGTAATTTGAATTCAGTGATCAGTTCAGTTCAATTGCTCAGCTGTGTCCAACTCTTTCAATGACATCATTTCAATTCAATGATACCAGGAATATTTACTCCTAGAAAGTGGAATGAAGTACAAAGCAGGTCTGAACTGTGGAGAAGAGTACAGGGAGAAGGAGATGCTAAACACTTACCAGCATGTGCTGGTCATGCTTTCTTTGAAAGCAGTAGCTTATCTGTCTTTTTCCTTATGCCCTGAGCTTCTAGCACACAGCCTTTGCATATTAGCACTCAGTAAATATTTTCTGAATAAGTGAATGAATTCATACATTAATGGACAAGTAAATGAGCAAATGAGTAAATGTCTCATGGTCAGTAGGTAGAAAATGGGTCTAAATTGCAGGATATCCACTCCCTGATTTTCTGAGGGCTCTAATAATCTTGTAATGTTGAGAATCCCCACCTATTTTACTCCTACTACTACACTAAAATTGGCCTTGACTTGCCCCAGTGCAGTCCTCCATGTCCACAATTATAGTTACCTCCTTGGCCCAGAATTTGACCTTACAGATCTGGGCACCATAACTGGTTTGACTCAATTACCGGCAACTACTCTCTCACCCCACCCTAACACCATGATGTGTTATGATGCATATTCTGCTCACTTGGCCGCTGTATCCTGGGAAACTTCTGGGTTCTGCCTATTTCCTTTCTGTTCTATGAGGTCTCTTTACATTCATATCTCCATGGGAAACTCAAGACCCAGTGATCTCTTTTTTCCTAGCTATGTTTTGAATTCTTCCAGGCTTTCCATCACCGTGGCCACCAGCCAGCCTCGGATACTGTTTTCTCTTGCTAAGACTGTTATTGCTCTCCTGATGGAGCTCACCGTCTTCACTATTGCCCTCTTCCATTAATTTACCACTTTGGCACCAGAGAGATCATGTCACACTGCCATCCATTCCCATTCCATTTAAAGCATTTCTCAGACTTCTTCTTGCTTTACGGAGGAAGTCATCTCTCTCTAAGATGGGCAGCAAAGCCTGACTCCTTTGACCCTCTCCCTTTCTCTCTAGCTCTTGAACTGGGCTCTTTTTGTTCCAGCCCCTGGAGCCTTCTTTAAGCTCATATCTTGCCATTTCTTCCTCTCCTTCCAGGCCCTTTGCACATACTATTCTCTCTGTCTCTCCTCCTCTTCCTCTACTCCCCTACTTCCAGTAACTCAGCCCCTCATCCTGCACCATCATGACTGACTTTGCCTTTCTGGTTGGATCCACTAGCAATCCTAATGTGATCATAGCAACATGCAGCTCTGTTTCTAAAGCATTAATGATAGGTACTGTTTGTAGGAGTGTCTGTACTATTAATTTGTATGAGTATTTGATTGCTCTCCATTCCCCTCACTGGATCACTCCACCATAAATGTCATAGATGCAGGAACTATGCCTGATTTTGTTCACTGCTATTTCTCTTTTGTACTCTCTCTCCAACTATATTATAGAATGGGTGAATAAACGACAGAATGCCACAGAGATCAATACAGCTGGTTCTCAATCATAAATGGTCTATAAGTGGAGAAATAGTTCATTTTATGTTTTCTCATGGAACTACAAGACTATGCAAGAAGCAGATTATTCTGACTTTCACCTGCTCCACTGATTTCTAGCATTTGGTATAAATATTCAGTGTTTGCTAATCTCACCCAAGCACATCTCAATTCACAGCTTTCCAGCTTGAACCACCCTTGTTACAATGAAATCTCTCTTCTGAATTCTTCAGAACCCCAATTTTGACATGTCTATACATCTTTGTCATTTCTTATCTTTTAAAACCTTTCTCAGAAAAAAAAATAAAAAAAAATAGAACCTTTCTCAGGATTTGATACCATTTGTTACCATCTCTCTTTTTTTTCACTTACAAATTTAATTGTGGCAAAATAAATACAACATAAAATTTATCATCTTAATCATTTTTAAGAGTACCATTCAGTAAGGTTAAATATATTCACATTGTTGTGCAACCAATCTCCAAAATTTTTCATCCTGCAAAACTGAAACTTGGTATCCATCCAACAACAGTCCATCTCCCCTCCCACCAGCCCTTGGCAACCACCATCCTACTTTCTGTTTCTATGAGCTTGACTACTCCAGATGCCCCTTATGCGTGGAGTCTTACATATTTGTATCCTCTCCTTTTTTGTATTTTAATAGAATTTAGGGTTAGGGTTAGGGTTAGTCTAGGTTCGTTTCTTACATGATAGTATACATGTTTCAATGCCATTCTCCCAAATCATCCCACCCTCCCCCTCTCCCACAGAGTCCACAAATCTGTTCTATACATCTGGGTCTCTTTTGCTGTCTCGCATACAGGGTTATCATTACCATCTTTCTAAATTCCATATATATGTGTTAGTATACTGTATTGGTGTTTTTCTTTCTGGCTTACTTCACTCTGTATAATCGGCCCCAGTTTTCATCCACCTCATTAAAACTGATTCAAATGTATTCTTTTTAATGGCTGAGTAATACTGCATTGTGTATATGTACCACAGCTTTCTTATCCATTTGTCTGCTGATGGACATCTAGGTGACTTCCATGTCCTGGCTATTATAAACAGTGCTGCGATGCACATTGGGGTACACGTCTCTCCAACACCACTTTTGATAGTTCAAAAGCATCAATTTTTTGGTGCTCAGCTTTCTCTACAGTCCAACTCTCACATCCATACATGACTACTGGAAAAACCATAGCTTTGACTAGATGAACTTTTGTTGGCAAAGTAATGTCTCTGCTTTTTAATATGCTGTCTATGTTGGTCTTAAGATTCTGCTTTTATTTTACATTTTGGGCATATATACAGCCTTTCTAGTTGCTTTATGCATTTATCTATTTGCAAATTCCATTCCCCCTCCCCATTCAGTCTTGCCAGAAATCTTTCTTGTTAAGCTTTCAAATAACAAATATTTTGTTTTACTTTACTAAGACTATTTGATGCTATTTCTACTGTTCAAGCTTTCACAGATTTATACCATTATTCTAATATTTCCTTTATCTTTGGTTTGTTGGAGTTATTTTTCATAATATTTATTTGCATGCTTAGCTCATTTTTTACCGTTTTGGTTTCTTCTTGTATTTATGGAAGCTAATTAATTTTTTAAGTACTTATTTTAGAATTTGATATGTTTTATAAAAGGAAAAAAAATTCCATTTCTCTATTTCACACACTTCTCACGACAAAAGTGTAAATTTCTTCCAATATCAACTAATTGTCTCTGACACCAAGCTGGGGATCCTCAACTCAATTCAATTCGAACATTATCTACCTAAGGTTAGCCAAAGGTCACATAGTTTAAGGGCTCAGTTCTACAAGACTGCCCCCACTTCAGACGCCAATAACAAGTCCAAGCTTCTGGTGCTTTAGTCCAATTGGCTGTAAATCTGAGGGTTCCACAACTCCCTTTCCATGTTTGATAATGTGCTTGAATGGCTCAAAATTTTGAGGTGCTCAGAAAAGCACCTTACTTACTATTACTCCTTTCTTACTAAAGAATACAACTCATGAACAACCAGATGGAGGAGATGCAAAGGCCAAGGTATGAAGGAAGGGAGGCAGAGTTTCCCTGCTCTCTATGCATGCCTCTCTCCCAGCACCTCAAAGTGCTCATCAACCCAGAAGCTCTCTCAACTCCTTCATTTAGGTTTTTTATGCAGCCTTCCCTTGTGGCTCAGATGGTAAAGAATCTGCCTACAGTGGAGGAGACCCAGGTTCAATCCTTAGGTTGGGAAGATCCCTTGGAGATCTGGCTACCCACTCCAGAATACTGGCCATCCACTCCAGTGTTCTTGCCTGGAGAATCCCATGGACAGAGGAGCCTGGTGGGCTGCATACAGTCCATGGGGTTGCAAAGAGTCAGACACGACTGAGTGACTAACACACATACATATTCAGGAGTCCTGGGTTGTGCTAGTGATAAAGAACCCATCTGAAATGCAGGAGACGCCGTGATCCCTGGGTCAGAAGAATTCCCTGGAGAAGGAAATGGCAACCCACTCCAGTATTCTTGTCTGAGAAATTCCATGGACAAAGGATCCTGGTGGGCTGCAGTCCATGGCGCTGCAGAGTCCTGCACAACTGAGCAACTGAGCGCACCCATAACTCACACACACACACACACACACACACACACACACACAAGCACACACGTTCAGGCTTCTCTTATGTCTCTTGCATTGACATTGGTAGGCAGGTTCTTTACCATTAATGCCACCTGGGAAGCCCCCATGACACAGGCATGACTGATTAAATCATCAGCCATAGGTAATTAACTCGACCTGCAGTCCCAAGTGGGGCTGAAAATTACAACCCTCTAATCACATGACTGGTTCCTTTAGCAACCAGTCCCCATTCTGAGATTATTAAGAGCCATAGCCACTAGTCATCTCAGTAGCATACTCAGCAATTCCAAGGGTTTTAGGAGCTGTGTGCCAGAAATGGGGCAAATACTAAATATAGTTCTTTTTATGTCACAGGTGTTTCATGACTATTCATTTCTAATGTTTCTTAATTCAGATGTAGAGTAAGAGATGAGTGTGTACTACCTAACTCTTAAATTCCTGAATACTGTCAAAGAGGGATCTCACTTGAGGCAGATTCCATGAGAACAAAGCAAAGAGACCATAAGAAACACTGAAAACTAAAATACCAATTTCTTTCATGTGTTTAAACATAAGCAATGTCTATTATTTTAATCCTCATCCCCAGATAAGGGAGGAAAAGAACCTCTGAATGAATGAAGGATGACAAGTTAGTGACTCTAATTCATTTAAGCTGTTTTATGGAGTATCACCTGTTCTGAGTACAATCAGAGATAAAGTTTTATGAGACTTCCTTCACATTTATTATTATTCAATAAATAATTAAAACCTATTTTATCAAGCAATATTATTAGCTATTTATCTTCATTACACAACCTTATTGAGTTTCATTTTATAATGTCACATTGTTTTCCTGCAGTTAAAAATTAAATTATGTACTGTTGTCAGATTAATTGTTTTAGCAATTTATGATATTCTTTTAATTAAATACTATTGTTTGATCATGATATCTAATGAAACTGAAGAAAGTCTTACTAATTCTTAGTCTTACTAATTCATTATATATGATATATAATGCTAATACTACATTATATAATATCAGTACTTTGGCCACCTGATGTGAAGAACTGTCTCATCTAAAAAGACCCGATGCTAGAAAGATTGAAGGCAGGAGAAGAAGAGGACAACAGAGATTAGATGGTTGGATGGATCACTGACTCGACGGACATGAGTCTGAGCAAGCTCCGGAGTTGGTGATGGACAGGAGGCCTGCAGTCCATGGTTGCAGAGTCAGACGCGAATGAGCAACTGAACTGAACTGAACTGAGCTGAATATTATATCATTATTCTCAAAAGCAGAACACAAGGCTCACACACACACATGCACACATATACACACATACAATGTATGCTAATATTTCAAAGAAATATTATCATACTCCTTGCGTTATGAATAATTTCTATTTTAGATATGTGAATAATTACAATTAAATAATGAGAAGCAAGATATTATTTTAAATAAAGTTAATACATTTTATCATGTTTTCAGTAATGTGCATTACAAGATGCATTCTTATGTAAGATGGATGTTTCAATATGCAACATAGCATATCTATTTGTATACAACAGTGATATCCAACTTTTCTGAAAGATAAGATGAATTTGGCTGGTGAGGTTTAAAAATGAGCCTAGTTTGTCAGTTAGGTTATTCAGGGAAATTTCCATGAATTAATCTGTAGATCGATCTGTAAATTATCACCTAAAGATGAAAGCATGACATTTAAGCATCTAAGACTTCAAGACATTTTATAAAAAATATTTCATTTGCAAAAGTATATAAAATTAGTAACATTTTGATTTTCCAAAACTTTTCAGAGTATATATCTAGTTGAAAGACTAATAAGTCTATTTAATAGCATTTGATTATTCTTGATAAAGCCTTTTTGCTATTTTTCTAGAAACTGAGATACTAAACAGATCTAGTGATTGGGGTAGAAAACTTTCGCTAGTCTGAGGTTTCCAACCATGAGCTTTCAGTAAACTGAAGGAGGAGTTTGTCAAGCTCGTAGTTGATAGAATCATTAAAAGGTTGTTCTGATAGATCAATCACAATGTAATTTTGGCATGTATTTTGAAATTCAAATAATAAAATGTCATTGTTATTGCAAAACTCCTTCTAATCCTGTGTTCTGTTTATTAGAACAAACTTTCATAACATTTAAATATACAAAAGGAAGAACAGAAGTAGAATCCCTGATCAGATCTATGTCTTATTAGCAATAAGGATATATTTACCTCCTTTATGAATAGCCACAGTGTAGAAATTGAGGACAAGTTCACTTATTTCATTAAGAGAGGCATGTGCAAAATATTTTTGCTTTTTGTGAATACTTATTCATAAAAATTTGCAGTATATTTATAATGTTTTTACCAAGGTGGATTACCAATAATCGCAGTAATTTTACAATACATCTTAAAACATGAACTACCTTTATGGTATCAGCAAATAAATTCTGTTTTTCATTATTATACATAGTTTTGGTGCTATGAAAGATTTAGCATGATCA
>NW_017219216.1:0-11509 GCF_001704415.2 Capra hircus | reverse complement strand
TTCTGGAATGGTGGAAGAAACAACAAACTCTTGAAGAGACACTTTCAAAATGGATCATAGAGACTGACTGTACGTGGATGGGCTTGCTTCCGGCAGACTTACTCATATTACGGGTAACCGACATTCCCACAGTTGTTGTCCTTATGATTTTCTATGGGAGACCCCCTCCCACAGTGAGGCAGGTGTTAGCAGATTTGCCACAAGTAAGGGGGTGGGATTTCACAGCAGATGGAACAATTAGGTAAGGTAATAAATCAGGTAATAAGTTTGTATAAAAAGAATATCATTCCCCTTGAGGAACAGATTCATGAATTTGTGGCTCAGTGATCAGGTGTGGCTCAATGACTGGAAACACAATTCTTGGCCTGACATCGGAAAGGTCTTATACTGTTGTTTTAGCCACAATTCTGAAGAGATGGGAATACCAGACCACCTAACCTGCCTCTTGAGAAATCTGGATGAAGGTCAGGAAGCAACACTTAGAGCAGGACATGGAACAACAGACTGGTTCAAAAAGGAAAGGAGTATGTCAAGGCTGTATATTGTCACCGTGTTTATTTAACTTCTATGCAGAGTACATCATGAAAAATGCTGGGATGGAAGATACATAAGCTGGAATCAAGATTGCCGGTAGAAATATCAATCAACTTAGATATGCAGATAACCACCATTATGGCAGAACGTGAAGAGAACGGGTATGTCGGGAACTTCTTGAGTTGCAGCAAGGGTGTGAAGGACCCTTTGGAAGTTCAGAGGTTAGGTGTGGTTAGTCTCGAGATGCCTCAGCGGAAATGGGCCTCATGTCGCCTGGAACGGAGAGGCTCCTGGATATTCCCGAGTTTCAGCAGGTGCTCTCGAGTTACGACGGGGATTCAGGGACCTGCTCTGGCGGCCGCAGGAAAGGCCAGTTATCATGCGTGTTGCTAGGGGCCTCTCGTGATTCTCTCCCGTCGATGCGGGGCCTAAGACCTTGTGTGGAGTCGGGGCCGGAAGCTGAGGATTCCTCTCCAGTGCTGACATGGATTTGGGGTACTTCTGGAGTCTCCACAAAGGAGTCAGGCCTCGTCTCGAGTGGGGGCATGAGCGTGCCTTTTCCTCCCATGCTGTAGCAGCAGTGTCACGCTTCCCCTTGCGTGGACCAAGGGATCTGTGGCTTTCCCTCGAGTCTTTCCCACGAGGCTTTCCCACAGGGCTGTCCCACGTGTCACGGTGGTGTGAGTCGATCCTCGGCGTGAAAGCCGAGGCAGTGCAGGGAAAACAGGTTCCTGTGGAACGGACTGAGATATCTGGGGGAGTCTTGGAATGGTGGCACGACCTGCAGTTCCTCTCCCCTTTCCTTTGGAGAGCGCCTCCTCTTGAGATGCGATGGGAATGCCGGGAATTCTTTCCCGAACAAAGCAGGGAAAGGATCCGTCCTCTCGAGCTACGAGCCGGAAACGGAGCTCCTCTGGATGTGGCGGGACCTCGTGCTTCCTCTTGAGTGGAGACGGGTATGTCGGGGAACTTCTTGAGTTGCAGCATGGCTGTGAAAGACTCTTTGGAAGTTCCAGAGGTCAAGTGTGATTAGCCTCGAGACACCTCAGTGGAAACGGGCCTCATCTCGCCTGCAGGGGAGAACCTCCTGGATTTTACCGAGGGCGGCAGGTGCTCTTGACTTACGACGGGGACCTCATGGACCGCTCTGGTGACCTCAGGAAAGGCCAGTCCCCATGCGAGTTGCTAGAGGGCCTGTCGCTGTTCCTTTCCATCGATGCAGGGCCTAAGACCTTGTGTGGAGTCGGGCCGGAACCTGAGGATTCTCTCCAGGGCTGACATGCATCTTGGGTACTTCTGGAGTCTCCCCAGGGGAGTCAGTCCTCGTCTCGAGTGGGGGCATGCACGTGCGCTTTCCCGAGCTGTAGCAGCAGTGTCACGCTTCCCTTCGGTGGATCAAGGGATCTGTGGCTTTCCCTCGAGGCTGTCCCATGAGGCTTTCCCACAGGGCTCTCCCACGTGCCACCGTGGTGTGAGCCGATCCTCGGCATGAAAGTCGAAGCAGTGCAGGGAAAAACAGGATCCGCTGGAATGGACGGAGACATCTGGGGGCACTTGGAATGGTGGCACGACCCATGAGATCCTCTCGCCTTTCCTGTGCAGCGCGCCTCCTCTTGAGATGCGTCGGAAACGTTGGGAATTCTTTTCCGAAGAAGCAGGGAAGGATCCTCATGTCGAGATTGGAGGCGGAAACGGAGCTCCTCTGGAGGAGGCCGGACCCTCGTGCTTCCTCTGGAGTGGAGACGGGTATTTTGGGGAAACCTCCTGAGTTATAGCAAGGGTGTGTAGGACCCTTGGGAAGTTCCAGAGTTTAGGTGTGATTACTCTCGAGACGCCGCAGAGAAAATGGGCCTCATCTCGACTGGAGCAGAGAACCTCCTGGATTTTCTCGAGTTGGGGCAGGTGCTCTCAACATACGACCGTGACCTCAGGGACAGTGTAGCAGATGTGTCACGCTTCCCTTCGCGGGATCAAGGGATCTGTGGCTTTCCCACGAGGCTTTCCCAAGGGCTGTCCCACGTGCCACCATGGTGTGAGTGGATCCTCGGCGTGAAAGTCGAGGCATTGCAGGGGAAAACAGGTTCCTCTGAAATGGACTGAGATATCTGGGGGACTCTTGGAATGGTGGCACGACCCTGGAGTTCCTCTCGCCTTTCCTATTGAGAGCCCTTCCTCTTGAGAGGCCACGGGAACGCTGAAAAATCTTTCTTGACTAAGAAGGATAGGATCCCTCATCTCGAGCTACCAGGCGGAAACGGGGTTCCTCTGGATGTGGGCGGGACCCTCGTGCTTCCTCTCTAGTGGAGACGGGTATGTCGGGGAACTTCTTGAGTTGCAGCAAGGACCCTTTTGAATTTCCAGAGTTTAGGTGTGATGAGCCTCCAGACGCCTGAGGAAATGGGCCTCATCTTGCCTGGAGCAGAGAACCTCCTGGATTTTCTAGAGTTGGGCAGGGTCTCTTGAGTTACGACGGGGACCTCAGGGACCCGCTCTGGTGGCCTCAGGAAAGGCCAGTGCCCATGGGAGTTGCTCGGGGGCCTTTCAGGATTCCTCTCCCATCGATGGCGGGGCCTAAGACCTTGTGTGGAGTCGGGGCTAAACCTGAGGATTCCTCTCCAGTGCTGACATGGATCTTGGGGTACTTCTGGAGTCTCTCCTGGGGAGTCAGTGCACATCTCGTGTGGGGGCATGCACGTGAGCTTTCGTCACGAACTGTAGCAGCAGTGTCACACTTCCGTCGCGGGGATCAAGGGATCTGTGGCTTTCCCTCGAGGCTTTCCGACGAGGCTTTCCCACAGGGCTGTCCCACGTGGGACATGCCATGGTGGAGTGAGTGGATCCTCGGCCGTGAAAGTAGAGGCAGTGCAGGGAAAACAAGTTACTCTGGAATGGACTGAGACATCTGGGGGTCCCTTGGAATTGTGGCACGACTCTGGGGTTTCTCTCGCTTTTCCTATTGAGAGCGCCTCTTCTTGAGATGCGACGGGAAAGCCGGGAATTCTTTCCAGACGAAGCAGGAAAAGAATCCCTAATCTCAAGCTACGAGGTGGAAACCAGGCTCCTCTGGATGTGGGCGGGACCCTCGTGCTTCCTCTCGAGTGGAGACTGGTATGTCGGAGAACTTCTTGAGTTGCAGCAAGCGTGTGAAGGACCCTTTGGAAGTTCCAGAGGTTAGGTGTGATTAGCATCGAGACGCCTCAACGGAAATGGGTCTCATCTCGACTGGAGGGGAGAACCTCCTGGATGTTCTCGAGTTGCTGCAGGTGCTCTCGACTTAAGACGGGGACCTCAGGGACCCGATCTGGTGGCCTCAGAAAAGGCCAGTCCCCATGCGAGTAGCTCGGGGCCTCTTGGGATTCCTCTCCCTTCGATGCCAGGGCCTAAGACCTTGTGTGGAGTCGGTGCTAGAACCTGAGGATTCCTCTCCAGTGCTGACATGGATCTTAGGGTACTTCTGGAGTCTCCCCAGGGGAGTCAGTCCTCCTCTCAGTGGGGGCATGCACGTGCGATTTCCTCCCGAGTTGTAGCAGCAGTGTCACCCTCCCGTCGCGTGGATCATGGGATCAGTGGCTTTCCCTGGAGGCTTTCCCACGAAGCTTTGCCACGAGCTTTCCCACAGGGCTGTCCCTCGTGCCACCGTAGTGTGAGTCGATCCTCGGCTTGAAATTCGAGGCAGTGCAGGGAAAACAGGTTTCCATGGAATGGACTGAGACATCTGGGGGACTCTGGGAATGGTGGCAAGACCTTGGAGGTTCCTCTCGCCTTTTCTGTGGAGAGCGCCTCCTCTTGAGATGCGACGGGAACACCGGGAATTCTTTCCCAACAGGCAGGGAAAGGATCCCTCCTCTCGAGCAAGTAGGCGGAAACGGGGCTCCTCTGGATTTGGGCGGGACTCTCGTGCTCCTCTCGAGTGGAGACGGGTATGTCGAGGAACTTCTTGAGTTGCAGTAAGGGTGTGAAGGACCCTTTGGAAGTTCCAGAGGATAGGTGTGATTAGCCTCGAGACACCTCAGCGGAAATGGGCCTCATCTCGCCTGGAGGGGAGAACCTCCTGGATTTTCTCGAGTTGTGGCAGGTGCTCTCGACTTCCGACGGGGACCTCAGGGACCCGCTCTGGTGGCTCAGGAAAGGCCAGTCCCATGCGAGAAGCGCAGGGGCCTCTTGGGATTCCTCTCCCGTCGATGCTGGGTCCTAAGACCTTGTGTGGAGTCGGTGGCCGGAACCTGAGGATTCCTCTCCAGTGCTGACATGGAGCTTGGGGATTTCTGGAGTCTCCCAGGGGAGAAAGTCCTCGTCTCGAGTGGGGGCATGCACGTGCGCTTTCCTCCCGAGCTGTAGCAGCTTGTCACGCTTCCCTTTGCGTGGATCAAGGGATCTGTGGCTTTCCCTCGAGTTTTCCCACGAGGGTTTCCCACGAGACTTTCCCACAGGGCTGTCCCACGGGCCATCGTGTTGTGAGTCGATCCTCGGCTTGAGAGTCAAGACAGTGCAGGGAAAACAGGTTTCCCTGGAATGGATTGAGACATCTGGGGGACTCTCGAAATGGTGGCACGACCTTGGAGTTCCTCTCGCCTTTTCTGTGGAGAGCGCCTCCTCTTGAGATGCGACGGGAAATGCCGGGAATTCTTTCCCGACCACGCAGGGAAAGAATCCCTCCTCTCGAGCTAGGAGGTGGAAACGGGGCTCCTCTGGATGTGGGCGGGACTCTCGTGCTTCCTCTCGAGGGAAGATGGGTATGTCGGGGAACTTCTTGAGTTGTAGCAAGGGTGTGAAGGACCCTTTTGAAGTTCCAAAGGTTAGGTGTGATTAGCTTCGAGACGCCTCAGCGGAAATGGGCCTCATCTCGCCTGGAGGGGAGAACCACCTGGATTTTCTCGAGTTGTGGCAGTTGCTCTCGACTTACCACGGGGACCTCAGGGACCATCTCTGCTGGCCTCAGGAAAGTCCAGTCCCCATGCGAGTTGCTTGGAGCCTCTCGGGATTCCTCTCCCGACGATGCCGGGCCTAAGACGTTGTGTGGAGTCGGTGCCGGAACATTAGGATTCCTCTCCAGTGCTGACATGGATCTTGGGTACTTCAGGAGTCTCCCCAGGGGAGTCAGTCTCGTCTCGAGTGGGGCCTGCACGTGGCTTTCCCTCGAGCTGTAGCAGCTGTGTTGCGTTTCTCTTCGGCGTGGATCAAGGGACTGTGGCTTTCCCTCGAGGCTTTCCCACGAGGCTTTCCCACGAGGCTTTCCCACAGGCTCTCCCACGTGCCAACGTGGTGTGAGTCGATCCTCGCTTGAAAGTCGAGGCAGTGCAGGGAAAACAGGTTTCCTTGGATTGGACTGAGGCATCTGGGGGACTCTGGGAATGGTGGCACGACCCTGGAGATCCTCTCGCCTTTCTTGTGGAGAGCGCTCCTCTTGAGATGCGACGGGAAGGCCGGGAAGTCTTTCCGACACGCAGGAAAGGATCCTCCTCTCGAGCTAGGAGGCGATACGGGCTCCTCTGGATGTGGGCGGACTCTCGTGCTCCTGTCGAGTGGAGACGGTATGTCGGGAACTTCTTAGTTGCAGCAAGGTGTGAAGAACCTTTGGAAGTTCCAGAGGTTAGGTGTGATTTGCCTGGAGATGTCTTAGCGGAAACGGCCTCATCTCGCCTGCAGGGGAGAACCTCCTGGATTTTCTCGAGTTGCGGCAGGTGTCTTGACTTACGACGGGGACCTCAGGGACCTGTTCTGGTGGCCTCAGGAAAGGCCAGTCCCATGCGAGTTCCTCGGGGGCCTCTCGGGATTCCTCTCCCGTCGATGCCGGGTCCTAAGACCTTGTGTGGCGTCGGTGCCGGCAACCTGAGGATTCCTCTGCAGTGCCGACATGGATCTTCGGGACTTCTGAGTCTCCCAGGGGAGTCAGTCTCGTCTCTAGTGGGGGCATGCACGTGCGATTTCCTCCCGAGCTGTAGCAGCAGTGTCATGCTTCCCTTCGCCTGGATCAAGGGATCTGTTGCTTTCCCTCGAGGCTTTCCCACGACGCTTTCACACAGGCTTTCCGACGAGGCTTTCCACAGTGAGTCCCACGTGCCACCGTGGTGTCAGTCGATCCTCGGCTTGAAAGTCGAGGCAGTGCCGGGAAAACAGGCTTCCATGGAATGGACTGAGACATCTGGGGGATCTGGGAATGGTGGCACGACACTGGAGTTCCTCTCGCCTTTCCTGTGTAGAGCGCCCCCCTCTTGAGATGCGACGGGAACGCCGGAATTCTTTCCCGACCACGCAGGGAAAGGATCCCTCTCTCGAGCTATGAGGCGAAACGGGGCTCCTCTGGATGTGGCGTGTCTCTCGTGCTTCCTCTCGAGTGGAACGGGTATGTCGGGGAACTTCTTGAGTTGCAGAAAGGGTGTGAAGGACCCTTTGGAACTTCAGGAGTTAGGTGTGATTAGCCTGGGACGCCATCAGAGAAACGGGCCTCATCTCGCCTGGAGGGGAGAACCTCCTGGATTTTCTCGAGTTGCGGCAGTTGCTCTCGACTTATGACGGGGACCTCAGGGACCCGCTCTGATGTCCTCAGGAAAGGCCAGTCCCCATGCTAGTTGCTCGGGGCCTCTCGGATTCCTCTCCCGTCGATGCCGGGCCTAAAACCTTGTTTGGAGTCGGTGCCGGAACGTGAGGATTCCTCTCCAGTGCTGACATGGATCCTGGGCTACTTCTGAGTCTCCCCAGGGGAGTCAGTCCTCGTCTCGAGTGGGGGCATGCACGTGCGTTTCCTCCGAGCTGCAGCAGCAGTGTCACGGTTCCCTTCGCGTGGATCAAGGGATCTGTGGCTTTCCCTCGAGGCTTTCCAAAGGGCTGTCCCACGTGCCACCGTGGTGTGAGTAGATCCTCGTCGTGAAATTCGAGGCAGTGTAGGGAAACAGGTTTCCCTGGAATGGACTGAGACATCTGGGGGACTCTGGGAATTGTGGCACGACCCTGGAGTTCCGCCGTATTCCTGTGGAGAGTGCCTCCTCTTGAGATGCGACGGAACGCCGGGAATCTTTCCCGACAAGCAGGCAAAGGATACCTCCTCTCGTGCTAGAGGCAGAAACCGGGTTCCTCTAGATGTGGGCGGACTCTCGTGCTTCCTCTCGAGTGAAGACGGGTATGTCGGCGAACTTCTTTAGTTTTAGCAAGTGTGTGAAGGGTCCTTTGGAAGTTCCAGAGGTTTGGTGTGATTAGCCTCGAGACGCTCAGCGGAAAGGGCCTCATCTCGCCTGGAAGGGAGAACCTCCTGGATTTTCTCGAGTTGCGCAGGTGCTCTCGACTTACAACGGGGACATCAGGATCCGCTCTGGTGGCCTCAGGAAAGGCAGGTCTCCATACGAGTTGCTCGGGGGCCTCTCGGATTCCTCTCCCCTCGATGCCGGGGACTAAGTTGCCGGAACCTGAGGATTCCCTCCCAGGGCTGACATGGATCTTGGGGTACTTCTGTAGTCTCCCCAGGGGAGTCAGTCCTGGTCTCGAGTGTGGACATGCAAGTGCGCTTTCCTCCCGAGCTGTAGCAGCAGTGTCACGCTTCCCTTCGCTTGGATCAAGGGATCTGTGGCTTTCCCTCGAGGCTTTCCCATGAGGCTTTCCCACGAGGCTTTCCCACAGGGTCCCCACGTGCCACCATGGTGTGAGTCGATCCTCGGCTTGAAAGTCGAGACAGTGCAGGGAAAACAGTTTTCCCTGGAATAGACTGAGACATCTGGGGGACTCTGGGCATGGTGGCATGACCTGGAGTTCCTCTCGGCTTTCCTGTGGAGAGCGCCTCCTCTTGAGATGCGACGGAATCGCCGGGAATTCTTTCCCCGACGACGCAGGAAGCGATCCAGCTAGGAAAAACGGGGCTCCTCTGGATTGGTCGGGACTCTCGTGCTTCCTCTTGAGTGGAGACGGGTATGTCGGGGAACTTCTTCAGTTGCAGCAAGGGTGTGAAGGACCCTTTGGAAATTCAAGAGGTTAAGTGTGATTAGCCTCGAGTCACCTCAGCAGAAACGGGCCTAATCTCGCCTGGAAGGGAGAACCTCCTGGATTTTCTCGAGTTGCGGCAGGTGCTCTCGACTAACGACGGGGACCTCAGGGACCCGCTCTGGTGGCCTCAGGAAAGGCCAGTCCCCATGCGAGTTGCTCGGGCCTCTCGGGATTCCTCTCCCTTCGATTCCGGGCCCTAAGACCTCGTGTGGAGTCGGTGCCGGAACCTGAGGATTCCTCTCCAGTGCTGACATGGATCCTGGGGTACTTCTGAAGTCTCCCCAGGGGAGTCAGTCCTCGTCTCGAGTGGGGGCATGCAGTGCGCTTCCTCCTGAGCTGTAGCAGCAGTGTCACGCTTCTCTTCGCATGGATCAAGGGATCTGTGGCTTTCCCTCAAGGATTTCCCAAAGGGCTGTCCCACGTGCCACCGTGGTGTGAGTGGATCCTCGTCCTGAAATTCGAGGCAGTGTAAGCAAAACAGGTTTCCCTGGAATGGACTGAGACATCTGGGGGACTCTGGAATTGTGGCACGACCCTGGAGTTCCGCTCGCCTTTCCTGTGGAGAGTGCCTCCTCTTGAGATGCGACGGGAACGCCGGGAATTCTTTCCCGACCAATCAGGCAAAGGATACCTCCTCTCGTGCTAGGAGGCGGAAACGGGGTTTTTCTAGATGTGGGCGGGACTCTCGTGCTTCCTCTCGAGTGAAGACGGGTATGTCGGCGAACTTCTTTAGTTTTAGCAAGTCTGTGAAGGCCCTTTGGAAGTTCCAGAGGTTTGGTGTGATGAGCCTCGAGACGCCTCAGCGGAAAGGGCCTCATCTCGCCTGGAAGGGAGAACCTCCTGGATTTTCTCGAGTTGCGGCAGGTGGCTCTCGACTTACACGGGGACATCAGGATCCCGCTCTGGTGGCCTCAGGAAAGGCAGGTCCCCATACGAGTTGCTCGGGGGCCTCTCGGGATTCCTCTCCCCTCGATGCCGGGGACTAAGTCCTTGTGTGGAGTCTGTGCCGGAACCTGAGGTTTCCTCTCCAGGCTGACATGGATCTTGGGGTACTTCTGTAGTCCCAGGGGAGTCAGTCCTGGTCTCGAGTGTGGACATGCAAGTGCGCTTTCCTCCCGAGCTGTAGCAGCAGTGTCACGCTTCCCTTCGCTTGGATCAAGGGATCTGTGGCTTTCCCTCGAGGCTTTCCCATGAGGCTTTCCCACGAGGCTTTCCCACAGGGTTGTCCCACGTGCCCCCATGGTGTGAGTCGATCCTCGGCTTGAAAGTCGAGACAGTGCAGGGAAAACAGTTTTCCCTGGAATAGACTGAGACATCTGGGGGACTCTGGCATGGTGGCATGACCCTGGAGTTCCTCTCGGCTTTCCTGTGGAGAGCGCCTCCTCTTGAGATGCGACGGAATCGCCGGAAATTCTTTCCCGACGACGCAGGAAGCGGATCCCTCTTTCGAGCTAGGAGGCGGAAACGGGGCTCCTCTGGATTGGTCGGACTCTCGTGCTTCCTCTTGAGTGGAGACGGGTATGTCGGGGAACTTCTTCAGTTGCAGCAAGGGTGTGAAGGACCCTTTGGAAATTCAAGAGGTTAAGTGTGATTAGCCTCGAGTCACCTCAGCAGAAATGGGCCTAATCTCGCCTGAAGGGAGAACCTCCTGGATTTTCTCGAGTTGCGGCAGGTGCTCTCGACTAACGACGGGGACCTCAGGGACCCGCTCTGGTGGCCTCAGGAAAGGCCAGTCCCCATGCGAGTTGCTCGGGGCCTCTCGGGATTCCTCTCCCTTCGATTCCGGCCCTAAGACCTCGTGTGGAGTCGGTGCCGGAACCTGAGGATTTCCTCTCCAGTGCTGACATGGATCCTGGGGTACTTCTGAAGTCTCCCCAGGGGAGTCAGTCCTCGTCTCGAGTGGGGGCATGCAGGTGCGCGCTTTCCTCCTGAGCTGTAGCAGCAGTGTCATGCTTCTCTTCGCATGGATCAAGGGATCTGTGGCTTTCCCTCAAGGATTTCCCAAAGGGCTGTCCCACGTGCCACCGTGGTGTGAGTGGATCCTCGTCCTGAAATTCGAGGCAGTGTAAGCAAAAACAGGTTTCCCTGGAATGGACTGAGACATCTGGGGACTCTGGGAATTGTGGCACGACCCTGGAGTTCCGCTCGCCTTTCCTGTGGAGAGTGCCTCCTCTTGAGATGCGACGGGAACGCCGGGAATTCTTTCCCGACCAATCAGGCAAAGGATACCTCTCGTGCTAGGAGGCGGAAACGGGGTTTTTCTAGATGTGGGCGGGACTCTCGTGCTTCCTCTCGAGTGAAGACGGGTATGTCGGCGAACTTCTTTAGTTTTAGCAAGTCTGTGAAGGGCCTTTGGAAGTTCCAGAGGTTTGGTGTGATGAGCCTCGAGACGCCTCAGCGGAAAGGGCCTCATCTCGCCTGGAAGGGAGAACCTCCTGGATTTTCTCGAGTTGCGGCAGGTGCTCTCGACTTACAACGGGGACATCAGGATCCCGCTCTGGTGGCCTCAGGAAAGGCAGGTCCCCATACGAGTTGCTCGGGGGCCTCTCGGGATTCCTCTCCCCTCGATGCCGGGACTAAGTCCTTGTGTGGAGTCTGTGCCGGAACCTGAGGTTTCCTCTCCAGGGCTGACATGGATCTTGGGGTACTTCTGTAGTCTCCCAGGGGAGTCAGTCCTGGTCGAGTGTGGACATGCAAGTGCGCTTTCCTCCGAGCTGTAGCAGCAGTGTCACGCTTCCTTCGCTTGGATCAAGGGATCTGTGGCTTTCCCTCGAGGCTTTCCCATGAGGCTTTCCACAAGGCTTTCCCACAGGGTTGTCCCACGTGCCACCATGGTGTGAGTCGATCCTCGGCTTGAAAGTCGAGGCAGTGCAGGGAAAACAGTTTTCCCTGGAATAGACTGAGACATCTGGGGGACTCTGGCACGGTGGCATGACCTGGAGTTCCTCTCGGCTTTCCTGTGGAGAGCGCCTCCTCTTGAGATGCGACGGAATCGCCGGGAATT
>NW_017219215.1:0-11509 GCF_001704415.2 Capra hircus | reverse complement strand
GTGCATGCCCCCACTCGAGAGGAGGACTGACTCCGCCTGGAGGACTCCAGAAGTACCCCAAGATCCATGTCAGCACTGAGAGAGGAAATCCTCAGGTTCCGGCACCGACTCCACACAAGGTCTTAGGCCCCGGCATCGACGGGAGAGGAATCCCGAGAGGCCCCCGAGCAACTTCGCATGGGGACTGGCCTTTCCTGAGGCCACCAGAGCGGGTCGCTTGAGGTCACCGTCGTAAGTCGAGAGCAACCTGCCGCTAATCTCGAGAAAATCCAAGGAGGTAGTCCCCTCCAGGCGAGATGAGGCCCATTTCCGCTGAGGCGTCTCGGAGGCTAATCACATCTAACATCTGGAACTTCCAAAGGGTCCTTCACAGCCTTGCTGCAACTCAAGAAGTTCCCCGACATACCCGTCTCCACTCGAGAGGAAGCACGAGAGTCCCGCCCACATCCAGAGGAGCCCCGTTTCCGCCTCCTAGCTCGAGAGGAGGATCCTTTCCCTGCGTGGTCGGAAAGAATTCCCGGCGTTCCCTCGCATCTCAAGAGGAGGCGCTCTCCTACAGGAAATGGCGAGAGGAACTCCAGGGTCGTGCCACCATTCCCAGAGTCCCCCAGATGTCTCAGTCCATTCCAGGGAAACCTGTTTTCCCTGCACTGCCTCGACTTTCAAGCCGAGGATCGACTCACACCACGGTGGCACGTGGGACAGCCCTGTGGGAAAGCCTCGTGGGAAAGCCTCGTGGGAAAGCTCGAGGGAAAGCCACAGATCCCTTGATCACACGCGAAGGGAAGCGTGACACTGCTGCTACTGCTCGGGAGGAAAGAGCACGTGCATGCCCCCACTCGAGACAGAGGACTGACTTCCCTGGGAGAGACTCCAGAAGTACCCCAAGATCCATGTCAGCACTGGAGAGGAATCCTCAGGTTTCCGGCACCGACTCCACTACAAGATCTTAGGCCCCGCATCGACGGGAGAGGAATCCCGAGAGGCCCCCGAGCAACTCGCATGGGGACTGGCCTTTCCTGAGGCCACCAGAGCGGGTCCCTGAGGTCCCCGTCGAAAGTCGAGAGCACCTGCCGCAACTCGAGAAAATTCAGGAGGTTCTCCCCTCCAGGCGAGATGAGGCCCATTTCCGCTGAGGCGTATCGAGGCTAATCACACCTAACCTCTGGAACTTTCAAAGGGTCCTTCACACCCTTGCTGCAACTCAAGAAGTTCCCCGACATACCCGTCTCCACTCGAGAGGAAGCACGAGAGTCCCGCCCACATCCAGAGGAGCCCCGTGTCCGCCTCCTAGCTCGAGAGGAGGGATCCTTTCCCTGCGTGATCGGGAAAGAATTCCTGGCCTTCCCGTCGCATCTCAAGAGGAGGCGCTTTCCACAGGAAAGGCGAGAGGAACTCCAGGGTCGTGCCTCCATTCCCAGAGTCCCCCAGATGTCTCAGTCCATTCCAGGGAAACCTGTTTTCCCTGCACTGCCTCGACTTTCAAGCCGAGCATCGACTCACACCACGGTGGCACGTGGGACAGCCCTGTGGGAAAGCCTCGTGGGAAAGCCTCGTGGGAAAGCCTCGTGGGAAAGCCTCGAGGGGAAGCCACAGATCCCTTGATCCACGCGAAGGGAAGCGCGACACTGCAGCTACAGCTCGGAAGGAAAGCACACGTGCATGCCCCCACTCGAGACAAGGACTGACTCCCCTGGGGAGACTCCAGAAGTACCCCAAGATCCATGTCAGCACTGGAGTGGTATCCTCAGGTTCTGGCACCGACTTCACACAAGGTCTTAGGCCCCGGCATCGACGGGAGATGAATCCCGAGAGGGCCCCGAGCAACTCGCATGGGGACTGGCCTTTCCTGAGGCCACCAGAGCGGTCCATGAGGTCCCCGTCATAAATCGAGAGCACCTGCCACAACTCGAGAAATCCAGGAGGTTCTCCCCTCCAGGCGAGATGAGGCCATTCCAGCTGAGGTGTCTCGAGGCTAATCACATCTAACCTCTGGAACTCCCAATGGGTCCTTCACACTCTTGCTGCAACTGAAGAAGTTCCCCGACATACCCGTCTCCACTCGAGAGGAAGCACGAGAGTCACGCCCACATCCAGAGGAGCCCCGTTTCCGCCTCCTAGGTCGAGAGGAGGGATCCTTTCCCTGCGTGGTCGGGAAAGAATTCCCAGCGTTCCGTCGCATCTCAAGGGGAGGCGCTCTCCACAGGAAAGGCGAGAGGAACTCCAGGGTCGTGCCACCATTCCTAGAGTCCCCCAGATGTC
This sequence comes from Capra hircus, assembly GCF_001704415.2. Classification (NCBI taxonomy): domain Eukaryota; kingdom Metazoa; phylum Chordata; class Mammalia; order Artiodactyla; family Bovidae; genus Capra; species Capra hircus. The sequence continues at coordinate 9,247 of NW_017219215.1, read as the reverse complement.
TCAGTCCATTCCAGGGAATCGTGATTTCCCCGCACTGCCTCGACTTTCAAGCCGAGGATCGACACACACCACGGTGGCACGTGGGACAGCCCTGTGGGAAAGACTCGTGGGAATCCCTCCTGGGAAAGCCTCGAGGGAAAGCCACAGATCCCTTGATTCACGCGAAGGGAAGCGTGACACTGCTGCTACAGCTCGGGAAGGAAAGCACACGTGCATGCCCCCACTCGAGACGAGGACTGACTCCCCTGGGGAGACTCCAGAAGAACCCCAAGATCCATGTCAGCACTGGAGAGGAATCCTCAGGTTCCGGCACCGACTCCACACAAGGTCTTAGGCCGCGGCATCGACGGGAGAGGAATCCCGAGAGGCCCCCGAGCAACTCGCATGGGGACTGGCCTTTCCTGAGGCCACCAGAGCGGGTCCCTGAGGTCCCCGTCGTAAGTCGAGAGCACCTGCCGTACCTCGAGAAAATCCAGGAGGTTCTCCCCTCCAGGCGAGATGAGGCTCATTTCCGCTGTGCGTCACGAGGCTAATCACATCTAACACCTGGAACTTCCAAAGGGTCCTTCACACCCTTGCTGCAACTCAAGAAGTTCCCCGACATACCCGTCTCCACTCGAGAGGAAGCACGACGAGAGTACCGCCCACATCCAGAGGAGCCCCGTTTCCCCCTCCTAGCTCGAGAGGAAGGATCCTTTCCCTGCGTGGTCGGGAAAGAATTCCCGGCGTTCCCGTCGCATCTCAAGAGAAGGCGCTCTCCACAGGAAAGGCGAGAGGAACTGCAGGGTCGTGCCACCATTCCCTGAGTCCACCAGATGTCTCAGTCCATTCCAGGGAAACCTGTTTTCCCTGCACTGCCTCGACTTTCAAGCGTAGGATCGACTCAACCACGGTGGCACGTGGGACAGCCCTGTGGGAAAGCCTCGTGGGAAAGCCTCTTGGGAAAGCCTCGAGGGAAAGCCACAGATCACTTGATCCTCGCGAAGGGAAGCGTGACACTGCTGATACAGCTCGGGAGGAAAGCGCACGTGCATGACCCCACTCGAGACGAGGACTGACTCCCCTGGGGAGACTCCAGAAGTACCCCAAGATCCATGTCAGCACTGGGGAGGAATCCTCAGATTCCGGCACCGACTCCACACAAGGTCTTAGGCCCCGGCATCGACGGGAGAGGAATCCCGAAAGGCCCCCGAGCAACTCGCATGGGGACTGGCCATTCGAGGGACCACCAGAGCGGGTCCCTGAGGTCCCCATCATAAGTCGAGAGCACCGGCCGCAACTCCAGAAAATCCAGGAGGTTCTCCCCTCCAGGCAAGATGAGGCCCATTTCCGCTGAGGCGTCTCCAGGCTAATCACACCTAACCGCTAGAAATTCCAAAGGGTCCTTCACAGCCTTGCTGCAAATCAAGAAGTTTCCCGACATACCCGTCTCCACTCGAGAGGAAGCACGAGAGTTCTGCACACATCCAGAGGAGCCCCGTTTACCCCTCCTAGCTCGAGAGGAAGGATCCTTTTCCTGCGTGGTCGGGAAAGAATTCCCGGCGTTCCCGTCGCATCTCAAGAGGAGGCGCTCTCCACAGGAAAGGCGAGAGTAACTCCAGGGTCGTGCCTCCATTCCCAGAGTCCCCCAGATGTCTCAGTCCATTCCAGGGAAAACTGTTTTGCCTGCACTGCCTCGACTTTCAAGCCGCGGATCGACTCACACCACGGTGGCACTTGGGACAGCCCTCTGGGAAAGCCTCGTGGGAAAGCCTCGTGGGAAAGCCTCGAGGGAAAGCCACAGATCCCTTGATCCACGCGAAGGGAAGGGCAACACTTCTGCTACAACTCGGGAGGAAAGTGCACGTGCATGCCCCTACTCGAGACGAGGACTGACGCCCCTGGCCAGACTCCAGAAGTAGCGCAAAATCAATGTCAGCACTGGAGAGGAATCCTCAGGTTTCGGCACTGACTCCACACAAGGTCTTAGGCCCCAGCATCGAAGGGAGAGGAATCCCGAGAGGCCCCCGAGCAACTCGCATGGGGTCTGTCCTTTCCTGAGGCCACCAGAGCGGGACCTTGAAGTCCCCGTCGTAAGTCGAGAGCACCTGTCCCAACTCGAGAAAATACACGAGGTTCTCCCCTCCAGGCGAGATGAGGCCATTTCCGCTGAGGCTTCTCGAGGCTAATCACCCCTAACCTCTGGAACTCCCAAAGGGTCCTTCACACTTTTACTGCAACTTAAGAAGTTCCCCGACATACCCGGCTCCACTCGAGAGGAAGCACGAGAGTCCCGCCCACATCCAGAGGAGCCCCGTTTCCATCTCATAGCTCGAGAGGAGGGATACTTTCCCTGCGTGTTCGGGAAAGAATTCCCGGCGTTCCCGTCGCATCTCAAGAGGAGGCGCTCTCCACAGGAAAGGCGAGAGGAACTCCAGGGTCGTGCCACCATTCCGACAGTCCCCCAGATGTCTCAGTCTATTCCAGGGAAACCTGTTTTCCCTGCACTGCCTCGACTTTCAAGCCGAGGATCGACAAACAACACGGTGGCACATGGGACAGCCCTGTGGGAAAGCCTCGTGGGAACGCCTCGTGGGAAAGCCTCGAGGGAAAGCCACAGATGCCTTGCTCCACGTGAATGGAAGCGTGACACTGCTGGAACAGCCAGGGAGGATAGCGCACGTGCATGCCCCCACTCGAGACGAGGACTGACTTCCCTGGGGAGACACCAGAAGTACCCCAAGGTCCATGTAAGCAATAGTGAGGAATCCTCAGCTTCCGGCACTTTCTCCACACAAGGTCTTAGGCCGCAGCATCAACGTGACAGGAATCCCGAGAGGCCCCGAGCAACTCGCATGGGGACTGGCCTTTCCTGAGGCCACCAGAGCGCGTCATTGAGGTCCCCGTCCTAAGTCGAGAGACCTACTGCCACTCGAGAAATTTCCAGGAGGTTCTCCCCTCCAGTCGAGATGAGGCCCATTTTCGCTGAGGTGTCTCGAGGCTAATCACACCTAACCTCTGGAACTTCCAAAGGGTCCTTCACACCCTTGCTGCAACTCAAGTAGTTCCCCATCATACCCGGCTCCACTCGACAGGAAGCACGAGAGTCCCGCCCACATCCAGAGGAGCCCCGTTTCCGCCTCATAGCTCGAGAGGAGGGATCCTTTCCCTGCGTGGTCAGTCAAGAATTCCCGGGGTTCCCGTCGCTTCTGAAGAGGAGGCGCTCTCCACAGGAGAGGCGAGAGGAACTCCAGGGTCGTGCCACCGTTAATAGAGTCCCCCAGAAATCTCAGTCCATTCCAGGGAAACCTGTTTTCCCTGTCCTACCTCAACTTTCAAGCCGAGGATCGACTCACTAAATGGTACACGTGGAACAGCCCTGTGGGAAAGCCTCGTTGGAAATCCTGGTGGGAAAGCCTCGAGGGAAAGCCACAGATCCCTTGATCCTCGAGAAGGGAAGCGTGACACTGCTGCTACAGCTTGGGAGGAAAGCGCAGGTGCATGCCCCCAAAGAGACGAGGACTGACTTCCCTGGGGAGACCCCAGAAGTACCCCAAGGTCCATGTCAGCACTGGAGAGGAATCCTCAGGTTCCGGCACCGACTCCACACAAGGTCTTAGCTACCGACATTGACGGGAGAGGAATCCCGAGAGGCCCCTGAGCAACTCGCATGAGGCCTAACCTTTCCTGAGGCCACCAGAGCGGGTCGCTGAGGTCCCCGTCGTAAGTCGAGAGCACCTTCGGCAACTCGAGAAATCCAGGAGGTTCTCCCCTCCAGGCGAGATGAGGCCTATTTCCGCTGAAGCGGGTCGAGGCAAATCCATGTATCCTCTGGAACTTCCAAAGGGTGCATCAAACCCTTGCTGCAACTCAAGAAGTTCCCCAACATACCCGTCTCCACTCGAGAGGAAGCAGGAGAGTTCCGCCTACTTCCAAAGGAACCCTGTTTCCGCCTCCTAGCTCGAGAGGAGGGATCCTCTCCCTGCGTATTCGGGAAAGAATTCCCGGCGTTCCTGTCGCATCTCAAAGAGGGGCGCTCTCCACAGGAAAGGCGAGAGAAACTCCAGGGTCGAGCCAACATTCCCAGAGTCCCCCAGATGTCTCAATCCATTCCAGGGAAACCTGTTTTCCCTGCACTGCCTCGACTTTCAAGCCGAGGATCGACTCACACCACGGTGGCACGTGGGACAGCCCTGTGGGAAAGCCTCGTGGGAAAGCCTCGTGGGAAAACCTCGTGGGAAAGCCTCGAGCGAAAGCCACAGATACCTTGATCCATGCGAAGGGAAGCGTGACACTGCTGCTACAGCTCGGTAGGGAAGCGCACGTGCATGCCCCCATTCGAGACGAGGACTGACTCCCCTGGGGAGACTCCAGAAGTACCCCAAGATCCACGTCGGCACTGGAGACGAATCCTCAGGTTCCGGCACCGACTCCACACAAGGTCTTAGGCCCCGGCATCGACCGGGAGAGGAATCCCGAGAGGCCCCAGAGCAACTCGCATGGGGACTGGCCTTTCCTGAGGCCACCAGAGCGGGTCCCTGAGGTCCCCGTCGAAAGTCGAGAGCACCTGACGCAACTCGAGAAAATCCAGGAGGTTGTCCCCTCCACGGCGAGATGAGGCCCATTTCCGCTGAGGCGTCTCGAGGTTAATCACACCTAACCTCTGGAACTTCCAAAGGGTCCTTCACACCCTTGCTGCAACTCAAGAAGTTCCCCGACATACCCATCTCCACTCGAGAGGAAGCACGAGAGTCCCGCCCACATGCCAGAGGAGCCCCGTTTGCGCCTCCTAGCTCGTGAGGAGGGATCCTTTCCCTGCGTGGTTGGGAAAGAATTCCCGGCGTTCCCGGCGCATCTCAATGAGGAAGGCATTCTCCACAGGACAGGCGCAGAGGACTCTAGGGTCGTGCCACCATTCCCAGAGTCCCCCAGATGTCTCAGTCCATTCCAGGGAAACCTGTTTTCCCTGCAGCTGCCTCGACGTTCAAGCAGAGGATCGACTCACACCACGGTGGTACGTGGGACAGCCCTGTGGCAAAGCCTCGTGGGAAGGCCTAGTGGGAAAGCTCTAGGGAAAGCCACAGATCCCTTGATCCACGCGAAGGGAAGCGTGACACTGCTGCTTCAGCTCGGCAGGAAAGCGCACGTGCCTGCCACCAATCGAGACGAGGAATGACTCCCCTGGGGAGACCCCAGAAGTACCCCAAGGTCCATGTCAGCACTGGAGAGGAAGCCTCAGGTTCCGGCACCGACTCCACACAAGGTCTTAGGTACCGACATTGACGGCAGAGGAATCCCGAAGAGCCCCCAAGCAACTCTCCTGGGGACTGGCCTTTCCTGAGGCCACCAGAGCGGGTCCGTGAGGTCCAGATCGTAAGTCGAGAGCACTGGCCGCAACTCGAGAAAATCCAGGAGGTTCTCCCCTCCAGGCGAGAAGAGGCCCATTTCACATGAGGCGTTTCGAGGCTAATCACACCTAACCTCTGGAACTTTCAAAGGGTCCTTCACACCGTTGCTGCAACTCAAGAAGTTCCCGACATACCCGTCTCCACTCGAGAGGAAGCACGAGAGTCCCGCCCACATCCAGAGGAGCCCCGTTTCTGCCTCCTAGCTCGACAGGGGGATCCTTTCCCTGAGTGTTGCGGGAAAGAATCCCGGCGTTCCCGTCAGCATCTCAAGAGGAGGCGCTCTCCACAGGAAAGGCGAGAGGAACTCCAGGGTCGTGCCACCATTCCCTGAGTCCCCCAGATGTCTCAGTCCATTCCAGGGAAACCTGTTTTCCCTGCACTGCCTCGCCTTTCAAGCTGAGGATCGACTCACACCACGGTGGCACGTGGCACAGCCCTGTGGGAAAGCCTCGTGGGAAAGCCTCGTGGGAAAGCCTCGAGCGAAAGCCACAGATCCCTTGATCCACTCGAAGGGAACCGTGAAACTGCTGATACAGCTCGGGAGGAAAGCGAACGTGCATGCCCCCACTCGAGACGAGGACTGACGCCCCTGAAGAGACTCCAGAAGTACCCCAAGTTGCATGTCAGCACTGGAGAGGAATCCTCAGGTTCCGGCACCGACTCCACACAATGTCTTAGGCCCCAGCATCGACGGGAGAGGAATCCCGAGAGGCCCCCGAGCAAATCGCATGGGGACTGGCCTTTCCTGAGGCCACCAGAGCGGGTCCCTGAGGTCCCCGTCGAAAGTCGAGAGCACCTGCCGCAACTCGAGAAAATCCAGGAAGTTCTCCCCTCCAGGCTAGATGAGGCCCTTTTCCGCTGAGGCGTCCCGAGGCTAATCACACCTAACCTCTGGAACTTCCCAAGGGTCCTTCACACCCTTGCTGCGACTCAACAAGTTCCCCGACATACCCGTCTCCACTCGAGAGGAAGCACGAGAATCCAGCCCACATCCAGAGGAGCCCCGTTTCCACCTTCTAGCTCGAGAGGAGGGATCCTTTCCCTGCGTGTTTCAGGAAAGAATTCCCGGCGTTCCCGTCGCATCTCAAGAGGAGGCGCTCTCCACAGGAAACGCGAGAGGAACTCCAGGGTCGTGCCACCATTACCCTGAGTCCCCCAGATGTCTCAGTCCATTCCATGGGAAACCTGTATTCCCTGCACTGCTCGACTTTCAAGCCAAGGATAGACTCACTCCACGGTGGCACGTGGGACAGCCCTGTGGGTAAGCCTCGTGGTGAAAGCCTCGAAGGGAAAGCCACACATCCCTTAATCCACGCGAAGGGAAAGCGTGACCCTGCTGTTACAGCTCGGGAGGAAAGCGCACGTGCATGCCCCCTCTCGAGACGATGGACTGACTCCCCTGGGGAGACTCCAGACGTACCCCAAGATCCATGTCAGCACTGGAGAGGAATCCTCAGGCTCCGGCACCAACTCCACACAAGGTATTGGGATCCGGCATCGACGGGAGAGGAATCCCGAGAGGCCTCTGAGCAACTCGCATGGGGACTGGCCTTTCCTGAGGCCACCAGAGCGGGTCCCTGAGGTCCCCGTCATAAGTAGAGAGCACCTGCTTCAACTCGAGTAAATCCAGGAGGTTCTCCCCTCCTAGGCGAGATGAGGCCCATTTCCGCATGAGGCGACTCGCAGCTAATCACACCTATCCTCTGGAACTTCCAAAGGGTCTTTCACACCCTTACTGCAAATCAAGAAGTTCCTCGACATACCACGTCTCCACTCTAGAGGAATAAAGAGAGTCCCGCCCACATCCAGAGGAGCCCCGTTTCCGCCTTCCTAGCTCGAGAGGAGTGATCCTTTCCCTGCCTGGGTCGAGAAAGAATTCCCGGCGTTCCCGTCCCATCTCAAGAGGAGGTGCTCTCCACAGGAAAGGCGAGGGGAACTCCAGGGTCGTGCCACCATTCCAGAGTCCCCCAGATGTCTCAGTTCATTCCAGGGAAAACGTGTTTTCCCTGCACTGCCTCGACTTTCATGCCGAGGATCGACTCACACCAGGGTGGCACGTGGGACAGCCCTGTGGGAAAGCCTCGTGGGAAAGCCTCGTGGGAAAGCCTCGAGCGAAAGCCACAGCATCCCTTGATCCACGGGAAGGGAAGTGTGACACTGCTGCTACAGCTCGGGAGGAAATCGCACGTGCATGCCCCCACTCGAGACGAGGACTGACTCCCCTGGGGAGACTCCAGAAGTACCCCAAGATCCATGTCGGCACTGGAGAGGAATCCTCAGGTTCCGGCACCGACTCCACATAATATCTTAGGCCCGGCATCGACGGGAGAGGAATCCCGAGAGGCCCCCGAGCAACTCGCATGGGGACTGGCCTTTCCTGAGGCCACCAGAGCGGGTCCCCGATGTCCCCGTCGTAAGTCGAGAGCACCTGCCGAAACTCGAGAAAATCCAAGAGGTTCTACCCTCCAGGCGAGATGAGGGCCATTTACGCTGAGGTGTCTCTGAGGCTAATCACACGCTAACCTCTGGAACTTCCAAAGCGTCCTTCACACGCCTTATTGAAACTCAAGAAGTTCCCCGACATACCGGTCTCCACCCGAGAGGAAGCAGGAAAGTTCCGCCCACATCCAGAGGAGCCCCGTTTCCGCCTCCTGGCTCGAGAGGAGGGATCCTTTCCCTGCGTGGTGGGGAAAGAATTCCCTGCGTTCCCGTCGCATCTCAAGAGGAGGCGCTCTGCACAGGAAAGGCGAGAGGAACTCCAGGGTCGTGCCACCATTCCCCGAGTCCCCCAGATGTCTCAGTCCATTCCAGGGAAACCTGTTTTCCCTGCACTGCCTCGACTTTCAAGCCGAGGATCGACTCACACTACGGTGGCATTGTGCGACAGCATTGTGGGAAAGCCTCATGGGAAAGCCTCATGGGAAAGCCTCGAGGGAATGCCCCTTATCCCTTGATCCACGCCAAAGGAAGTGTGACACTGCTGCTACAACTCGGGAGGAAAGCGCACCTGCATGCCCCCACTGAGACGAGGACTGACTCCCCTGGGGAGACTCCAGAAGTACCAAGATCCATGTGTCAGCATTGGAGAGGAATGCTCAGGTTTCGACACGACTCCACACAAGGTCTTAGGCCCGGCATCAATGGGAGAGGAATCCCCGAGAGGCCCCCGAGCAACTCGCATGGGACTGGCCTTTGCTGACGGCCACCAAGCGGGTCCCTGAGGTCCCCGTCATAAGTCGAGAGCACCTGCCGCAACTCGAGAAAATCCAGGAGGTTCTCCCCTCCAGGCGAGATGAGGCCCATTTCCGCTGAGGCGACTCGAGGCAAATCACACCTAACCTCTGGAACTTCCAAAGGGTCTTTCACACCCTTGCTGCAAATCAAGAAGCTCCCCGACATACCCGCTTCCACTCGAGAGGAAGCACGAGAGTCCCGCCCACATCCAGAGGAGGCCCGTTTCCGCCTCCTAGCTCAAGAGGAGGGGTCCTTCCACTGCGTGCTCAGGAAAGAAATACCGGCGTTTCCGTCGCATCTCAGGAGAACGCTCTACACAGGAAAAGCGAGAGGAATACAGGGTCGTGCCACCATTCCCCGAGTCCCCCAGATGTCTCAGTCCATTCAAGGGAAACCTGTTTTCCTGCACTGCCTCGACTTTCAAAAACGCGAGGGATCGACTCACACTACAGTGGCACGTGGGACAGCCATGTGGAAAAGCCTCGTGGGAATGGGAAAGCCTCGAGAAGAAAAGCCGTGATCCCTTGATCCACCGCGAAGGGAAGCGTGACACTGCTGCTGCCAGCTCGGGAGGGAAAGGCCACTGCACTGCCCCCACTCGAGACACGCGACTGACTCCCCTGGGA
>NW_017219214.1:0-11510 GCF_001704415.2 Capra hircus | reverse complement strand
GTCAGCGAACTTCTTGAAGTTGCAGCAAGGGTGTGAAGGACCTTTGGGAAGTTCCAGAGGTTTGGTGTGATTAGCCTCGAGACGCCTCAGCGGAAATGGGCCTCATCTCGCCTGGAAGGGAGAACCTCCTGGATTTTCTCGAGTTGCGGCAGGTGCTCTTGACTAACGACGGGGACATCAGGAACCCGCTCTGGTGGCCTCAGGAAAGGCAGGTCCCCATACGAGTTGCTCGGGGGCCTCTCGGGATTCCTCTCCCCCTGATGCCGGGCGTAAGCCCTTGCGTGGAGTCGGTGCCGGAACCTGAGGATTCCTCTCCAGGGCTGACATGGAACCTTGGGGTACTTCTGGAGTCTCCCCAGGGGAGTCAGTCCTCGTCTCGAGTGTGGGCATGCAAGTGCGCTTTCTCCCGAGCTTTAGCAGCAGTGTCACGCTTCCCTTCGCTTGGATCAAGGGATCTGTGGCTTTCCCTCGAGGGTTTCCCATGAGGCTTTCCCACGAGGTTTTCCCACAGGGTGTTCCCCCGTGCCACCATGGGTGTGAGTGGATCCTCGGCTTGAAAGTCGAGGCAGTGCAGGGAAAACAGGTTTCCCTGGAATAGACTGAGACATCTGGGGGACTCTGGGAATGGTGGTCATGACCCTGGAGTTCCTCTGGCTTTCCTGTAGAGAGGGCCTCCTCTTGAGATGCGACGCAACCGCCGGGAATTCTTTCAGCGACGACGCAGGGAAAGGATCCCTCTTCTCGAGCTTGGAGGCGGAAACTGGATCTCTGCGTGCTTCCTCTTGAGTGGAGACAGGTATGTCGGGGGAACTTCTTTAGTTGCAGCAAGGGTGTGAAGGACCTTTGGAAGTTCCAGAGGTTAGGTGTGATTAGCCTGGGGACGCCTCAGAGGAAATGGTCCCTCATCTCCGCCTGGAGGGGAGAAACCTCCTGCATTTTCTTGAGTTGCTGGCAGGTGTTTCTCGCGTTACGACGGGGACCTCAGGGACCCGCTCTGGTGGCCTCAGGAAAGGCCAGTCCCCATGCGTGTTGCTCGGGGCCTATCAGGATTCCTTTCCCCATCGATGCCGGGGCCTAAGACCTTGTGGGGAGTCGGTGCCGGAAACCTGAGAATTCCTCTCCAGTGCTGACTTGGATCTTGGGGTACTTCTGGAGACTCCACAGGGGAGTCAGTCCTTGTCCCGAGTAAGGGCATGCACGTGTGCTTTCCTCCCGAGCTGTAGCAGCAGTGTCACGCTCCCCCTTCGCGTGGGATCAAGGGATCTGTGGCTTTCCCTCCAGGCTTTCCCATGAGACTTTCCCACGAGGCTTTCCCACAGGGCTGTCCCACGTGCCACCGTCGTGTGAGACGATCCTCGGCTTGAAAGTCGAGGCAGTGCAGGGAAAACAGGTTTCCCTGGAATGGCCTGAGACATCTGGGGGACTCTGGAATGGTGGAACGACCCTGGAGTTCCTCACGCCTTTCCTGTGTAAAGCGTCCCCTCTTGAGATGCGACGGGAACGCCGAGAATTCTTTTTCCGACCACGCAGGGAAAGGATCCCCCCTCTCGAGCTATGAGGCGCGGAAAGGGGCTCCTCTGGATGTGGGCGGGACTCTCGTGCTTCCTCTCGAGTGGAGACGGGTATGTCGGGGTACTTCTTGTGTTGCAGCAAGGATGTGAAGAACGTTTTGGAAGTTCCAGAGTTTAGATGTGATTAACCTGGGACTCCTCAGAGGAAATGGGCCTCATCTCGCCTGGAGGGGAGAACCTCCTGGATTTTCTCGAGTTGCGGCAGGGTGCTCTCGACTTACGACGGGGATCTCAGGGACCCGCTCTAATGGCCTCAGGAAAGGCCAGTCCCCATGCTAGTTACTCGGGGCCTCTCGGGATTCCTCTCCCGTCGATGCCGGGCCTAAGACCTTGTTTGGAGTCGGTGCCGGAAGTGAGGATTCCTCTCCAGGGGCTGACGTGGATCTTGGGGTACTTCTGGACTCTCCTCAGGGTAGTCAGTCCTCGTCTCGAGTGGGGGCATGCACGTGCGCTTTCCTCCCGAGCTGTAGCAGCAGCAGTGTCACACTTCCCTTCGGTTGATCAAAGCAACTGTGGCTTTCCCTCGAGGCTTTCCCACGAGGCTTTCCCTCGAGTCTTTCCAACGAGGCTTTCCCACAGGGCTGTCCCATGTGCCACCGTGGTGTGAGTCGATCCTCGTCTTGAAAGTCGAGGCAGTGCAGGGAAAACAGGTTTCCCTGGAATGGACTGAGACATCTGGGGGACGCTGGAAATGGTGGCCCGGACCCTGGATTTCCTCTCGCCTTTCCTGTGGAGATCGGCCTCCTCTTTAGATGCGCCGGGAACACTGGGAACTCTTTCCCCGATCACTGAGGGAAAGGATCCCTCCTCTCGAGCTAGGAGGCGGAAACGGGGCTCCTCTGGATGTGGGCGGGACTCTCCGTGCTTCCTCTCGAGTGGAGACGGGTATGTTGGGGATCTTATTGAGTTGCAGCAAGGGTGTGAAGGACCCTTTGGAAGTTCCAGAGGTAAGGTGTGATTAGCCTTGAGACACCTCAGCGGAAATGGTCCTCATCTCGCCTGGAAGGGAGAACCTCCTGGATTTCTCAAGTTGCTGCTGGTGCTCTCGACCTACGACGGGGACCTCAGGGACCCGCTCTGGTGGCCTCAGGAAAGGCCAGTCCCCATGCGAGTTGCTCGGGGAGACTCACGGGATTCCTCTCCCGTCGATGCTGGGGCCTAAGACCTTTGTGGAGTCGGTGCCGTAAATTGAGGGTTCCTCTCCAGTGCTGACATGGATCTTGGGGTACTTCTGGAGTCTCCCCAGGGGGAGTCAGTCCTCGTCTCGAGTGGGGGGCATGCACGGTGTACTTTCCTCCCGACCAGAAGCAGCAGTGTCACGCTTCCCTTCGCGTGGATCAAAGCATCTGTCGCTTTCCCTCGAGGCTTTCCCACCAGGCTTTCCCACAGGGCTGTCCCACGTGCCACCGTGGTGTGAGTCGATCCTCGACTTGAAAGTCGAGGCCAGTGCAGGGAAACAGGTTTCCCTGGAATGGACTGAGACATCTGGGGGACTCTGGGGATGGTGGCACGACCCTGGAGTTCCTCTCGCCTTTCCTGTGGACAGCGCCTCCTCTTGAGATGCGACGGGAACACCGGGAATTCTTTCCCGACCGCGCAGGAAAAGGATCCCTCCTCTCGAACTTGGAGGCGGAAACGGGGGCTCCTCTGGATGTGGCGGGACTCTCGTGCTTCCTCTCGAGTGGAGACGGGTATGTTGGGGAAATTCTTGAGTTGCAGCAAGGGTGTGAAGGGATCCTTTGGAATTCCAGAGGTTAGGTGTGTTTAGAGTCAAGACGCCTCAGCGGAAATGGGCCTCATCTCCCCTGGAGGGGAGAACCTTCCTGGATTTTTCGAGTTGTGGTATGTGCTCTCGCCTTACGACGGGACCACTGGGACCCGCTCTGGTGGCCTCAGGAAAGGCCAGTCCCCATGCGAGTTGCTCGGGGGCCTCTCGGGATTCCTCTCCCGTCCATGCCAGGGCCTAAGACCTTGTGTTGAGTCGGTGCCTACCGGGGTCCAGCCCCGGTGGATCCAGGAAATTCGAAGGGTGGACGGCGTTGGCGTGGAAAGACTTGTTTGTTTATTAATGTAAGATTAGATTAAGAACTATAGTGTAGTAAGAAGATTAAATGGAGGAAGAGGGCTGAATAGCTTGGTTTACGCGGAAGGCCAATAAAATTCCAGACAAGGAATTTGCACCATCTACGTTGGGCCACCGGCGCCCGCTTGAATATCTAAGGGTGCCTCGCCTTAAGCTCCCTTTCGTGTGGGTCTTAACAGCCGGGGCAAGTAAGTAGACCTGGCGAGCCTCCGGGCCCCAGATGGAGATTCAGCCTGAAGTTAAAGTAAAGAGCAGAGAGAGGGAACGGGAGAGAAGAAGAGAGAGAGAGAGACATGGGGGGAGCCAGAGTCCCAAGAAACCAGGCCGAGAGACTAGTTCGAGAAACTGGCCCCCATCCTTTATTGTTCAGAAGGCCTTTTATACTTTTGATAAAACACGGAGATCAATGGGTAACACAAAATTATGTAGCGTTCGCAACCCAGATTCTTTCCGTATATCATTTTGTATACAAAAGGTCTCAGGTGATTTACATTATCTTTTGGCCAAGAGGCTTGTTAACACTTTTTGGCTCTCTTCCTTAATGAATGTTAATTTTGTTTCCCCTGAAGTGTTTTTTTTTTAATCTGCATCTCCTTAAAGCATTAAAGTTACATCTCTATAGAACAAAGGTGCAGTGGGATATAACAAAGAAGGTACTTAACTCAAAGATCTAATGTTGCTAATACCAGGTCTACTACTTGTTTTTCTATATACCAACTATATCTAAAAATAAAGGATATGAAAATTTGGCAGCAAGCATTGACCCAAAAAATGAAACCTTTAATCAGTCCTATTCTAAAGATTTTGACTCCTCGGAAGCTGCTACATTCCTAGGATATTTTAAGCTTCCTGTGACTCCTGCGGTCAGGAGGCCTCAAACAATCACATGCGCAGTTGTACGAGTCCTGCAGGCAGGCTAGACAGCCATCGGAGGGGTTTTTGGATTGAAACACTCTTTCAAATGCAGAAGACTAAAGCCCTGAATTGACTTTTTCCAGAAAATGTCAGAAGAGTGGAAAAGCAGAGCACAAAAGCCGGCAGATTTTTGTTGGGGTACGTGCTTAAGGAATTTGCAGAGGGGTCCCTGAAGTCTGAGCACGCCTTGCGTATGTCAGCTTCATTCCTCATGACCTTGTCACGGGCGGGATTCCTCACACTGGCTCCCAGCAGGTGCCGGAACCTGAGGATTCCTCTCCAGTGCTGACATGGATCTTGGGGTACTTCTGGAGTCTCCCCAGGGGAGTCAGTCCTCGTCTCGAGTGGGGGCATGAACGTGCGCTTTCCTCTCGAGCTGTAGCAGCAGAGTCACGATTCCCTTCGCGTGGATCAAGAGATCTGTGGCTTTACCTCGAGGCTTTCCCACGAGGCTTTCCCACGAGGCTTTCCCACAGGGCTGTCCAACGTGCCACCGTGGTGTGAGTCGATCCTCGGCTTGAAAGGTCGAGGCAGTGCAGGGAAAACAGGTTTCCCTGGAATGGACTGAGATATCTGGGGGACTCTGGGAATGGTGGCACGACCCTGGAGTTCCTCTCCCCTCTCCGGTGGAGAGCGACTCCTCTTGAGATGTGACGGGAACGCCGGGAATTCTTTCCCGACCACGTAGGGAAAGGATCCCTCCTCTCGAGCTAGGAGGCGGAAACGGGGGCTCCTCTGGGATGTGGGCGGGACTCTTGTGCTTCCTCTCGAGTGGAGACGGGTATGTCGGGGAACTTCTTGAGTTGCAGCAAGGGTGTGAAGACCCTTTGGAAGTTCCAGATGGTTAGGTGTGTTTAGACTCGAGACGCCTCAGCGAAAATGGGCCTCATCTCCCTGGAGGGGAGAACCTCCTGTATTATCTCGAGTTGCAGCAGGTGCTCTCGACATAGGACGGGGAACTCAGGGACCCGCTCTGGTGGCCTCAGGAAAGGCCAGACCCATGCGAGTTGCTCTGTGGCCTCTCGGGATTCCTCTCCTGTCGATGCCGTGGCCAAGGCCTTGTGTGGAGTCGGTTCCGGAACCTGAGGATTTCTCTCCAGTGCTGACATGGATCTTGGGGTACTTCTGGAGTCTCCCCAAGGGAGTCAGTCCTCGTCTCGAGGGGAGGCATGCACGTGCGCTTTCCTCCCGAGCTGTAGCAGCAGTGTCGCGCTTCCCTTCGCGTGTATCAAGGGATCTGTGGCTTTTCCTCGAGGCTTTCCCACGAGGCTTTCCCACAGGTCTGTCCCACATGCTACAGTGGTGAGAGTCGATCCTCGGCTTGAAAGTCGAGGCAGTGCAGGGAAAACAGGTTTCCCTGGAATGGACTGAGACATCTGGGGGACTCTGGGAATGGTGGCACAACCCTGGAGTTCCTCTCGCCTTTCTTGTGGAGAGCGCCTCCTCTTGAAATGCGACGGGAATGCTGGAATAAATGACCGACCACGCAGGGAAAAGGATCCCCCTCCCGAGCTAGGAGGCGGAAATGGGGCTCCTCTGGATGTGGCGGGACTCTCGTGCTTCCTTTCGAGTGGAGACAGGTATGTCCGGGAACTTCTTGAGTTGCAGCAAGGGTGTGAAGAACACTTTGGAAGTTCCAGAGGTTAGGTGTGATTAGCTTGGAGACGCCTCAGCGGAAATGGGCCTCATCTCGCCTGGAGGGGAGAACCTCCTGGATTTTCTCGAGTTGCGGCAGGTGCTATCGACTTACGTCGGGGACCTCAGGGACCCGCTCTGGTGGCCTCAGGAAAGGCCAGTCCCCTTGCGAGTTGCTCGGGGGCCTCTCGGGATTCCTCTCCCATCGATGCCGGGGCCTAAGTCCTTGTGTGGAGTCGGTGCCGGAAACTGAGGATTCCTCTCCAGTGCTGAAATGGATCATGGTGTACTTCTGGAGTCTCCCCAAGGCAGTCAGTCCTCGTCTCGTGTGGGGGCATGCACGTGCGCTTTCCTCCCGAGCTGTAGCAGGAGTGTCATATTTCCCGTCGAGTCGATCAAGGGATCAGTGGCTTTCCCTCGAGCTTTCCCACAGGGCTTTCCCACAGGGCTGTCCCACGTGCCACCGTGGTGTGAGTCGATCCTCAGCTTGAAAGTCGAGGCAGTGCAGGGAAAACAGGTTTCCCTGGAATGGACTGAGACATCTGGGGGACTCTGGGAATGGTGGCACGAACCTGGAGTTCCTCTCGCCTTTCCTGTGGAGAGCGCCTCCTCTTGAGATGCGACGGGGAACGCCGGAATTCTTACCGACCACGCAGGGAAAGGATCCCTCGTCTCAAGCCAGGAGGCGGAAACGGGGCTCCTCTGGATGTGGGCGGGACTCTAGTGCTTTCTTCTTGTGTGGAGACTGGTATATCGGGGAACTTCTTGAGTTGCAGCAAGGGTGTGAAGAACCCTGTGGAAGTTCCAGAGGTTAGGTGTGATTAGCCTGGAGACGCCTCAGCGGAAATGGGCCTCAACTCGCCTGGAGCGGAAACCTCCTGGATTTTCTAGAGTTGGGCAGGGTCTCTCGAGTTACGACGGGGACCTCAGGGACCCGCTCTGGTGGCCTCAGGAAAGGCCAGTGCCCATGGGAGTTGCAAGGGGGCCTTTTCGGAATTCCTCTCCCGTCGATGTCGGGGCCTAAGACCTTGTGTGGAGTTGGGGCTGGAACCTGAGGATTCCTCTCCAGTGCTGACATGGATCTTGGGTACTTCTGGAGTCTCTCCTGGGGAGTCAGTGCTCATCTCGTGTGGGGCATGCACTTGAGCGTTCCTCACGAACTGTAGCAGCAGTGTCACACTTCCCATCGCGGGGATCAAGGGATCTGTGGCTTTCCCTCGAGGCTTTCCGAAGAGGCTTTCCCACAGGGCTGTCCCACCAGGGACATGCCATGGTGGAGTGTGTGGATCCTCGGCGTGAAAGTAGAGGCAGTGCAGGGAAAACAAGTTCCTCTGGAATGGACTGAGACATCTGGGGTCCCTTGGAATTGTGGCAAGACACTGGAGTTTCTCTCGCCTTTCCTGTTGAGAGCGCCTCTTCTTGAGATGCGACGGGAAAGCCGGGAATTCTTTCCAGACGAAGCAGGAAAAGAATCCCTAATCTCAAGCTACGAGGTGGAATCCAGGCTCCTCTGGATGTGGGCGGGACCCTCGTGTTTCCTCTGAGTGGAGACTGGTATGTCGGGGAACTTCTTGAGTTGCAGCAAGCGTGTGAAGGACCCTTTGGAAGTTCCAGAGGTTAGGTGTGATTAGCCTCGAGACGCCTCAGCGGAAATGGACCTCATCTTGCAGGAGGGAGAAAATCCTGGATGTTCTCGAGTTGCTGCAGGTGCTCTCGACTTAAGACGGGGACCTCAGGACCCGCTCTGGTGGCCTCAGGAAAGGCCAGTCCCCATGCGAGTAGCTCGGGGGCCACTTGGGATTCCTCTCCCTTCGATGCCGGGGCCTAAGACCTTTGTGTGGAGTCAGTGCTGGGAACCTGAGGATTCCTCTCCAGTGCTGACATGGATCTTAGGGTACTTCTGGAGTCTCCCCAGGGGAGTCAGTCCTCCTCTCAGAGGGGCATGCACGTGCGCTTTCCTCCCGAGCTGTAGCAGCAGTGTAACCCTCCCGTCGCCTGGATCATGTGATCAGTGGCTTTCCCTCGAGGCTTTCCCACGAGGCTTTCCCACGAGGCTTTCCCACGAGGCTTTCTCACAGGGCTCTCCACGTGCCACCGTGGTGTGAGTCGATCCTCGGCTTGAAAGTCGAGGCAGTGCAGGGAAAACAGGTTTCCCTGGAATGGACTGAGACATCTGGAGGACTCTGGTAATGGTGGCACGAACCTGGAGTTCCTCTCGCCTTTTCCTGTGGAGAGCACCTCCTCTTGAGATGCGACGGGAACGCCGGGAATTCTTTCCAGACCACGCAGGGAAGGGTCCCTCCTCTCCAGCTATGAGGCGGAAACGGGGCTCCTCTGGATGTGGGCGGGACTCTCGTGCTTCGTCTCGAGTGGAGACGGGTATATCAGGGAAACTTCTTGAGTTGCAGCAAGAGTGTGAAGGACCCTTTGGAAGTTCCAGAGGTTAGGTATGATTAGCCTCGAGAAGCCTCAGCGGAAATGGGCCTCATCTCGCCTGGAGGGAGAACCTCCTGGATTTTCTCGAGTTGCGGCAGGTGCTCTGGACTTAAGACGGGGACCTCAGGGACCCGCTCTGGTGGCCTCAGGAAAGCCCAACCCCATGCGAGTTGCTTGGGGTCCTCTCGGGATTCCTCTCCCGTCGATGCCGGGCCCTAAGACTTGTGTGGAGTCGGGGGCCGGAACCTGAGGATTCCTCTCCAGTGCTGACATGTCAATCTTGGGTACTTCTGAAGTCTCCCCAGGGGAGTCAGTCCTCGTCTCGAGTGGGGGCATGCACGTGCGGCTTTCCTCCGAGCTGTCGCAGCAGTGTCACGCTTCCCTTCGGCGTGGATCAAGGGATCTGTGGCTTTCCCTCCAGGCATTCCCAGGAGGCTTTCCCACGAGGCTTTCCCACAGGGCTATCCTACGTGCCACCTTGGTGTGAGTGGATCCTCGGCTTGAAAGTCGAGGCAGTGCAGGGAAAACAGGTTTCCCTGGAGTGGACTGAGACATCTGGGGGACTCTGGGAATGGTGGCACGACCTGGAGTTCCTCTCGCCTTTCTGTGGAGAGCGCCTCCTCTTGAGATGCGACGGGAACGCCGGGAATTCTTTCCGACCACGCAGGGAAAGGATCCCTCCTCTCGAGCTAGGAGACGGAAACGTGGCTCCTCTGGATGTGGGCGGGACTCTCGTGCTTCCTCTCGAGTGGCGACGGGTATGTCAGGGGAACTTCTTGAATTGCAGCAAGGGTGTGAAGGACCCCTTTGAAGTTCCAAATGTTAGATGTGATTAGCCTCGAGACGCCTCAGCGGAAATGGGCCTCATCTCAAATGGAGGGGAGAACCTCCTGGATTTTCTCGAGTTGCGGCAGGTGCTCTCGATTTTACGACTGGGACATCAGGGACCCGCTCTGGTGGCCTCAGGAAAGGCCAGTCCACATGCGAGTTGCTAGGGGGCCTCTCGGGATTCCTCTCCCGTCAATGCGGGGGCCAAAGACCTTGTGTGGAGTCGGTGCCGGAACCTGAGGATTCCTCTCCAGTGCAGACATGGATCTTGGGGTTCTTATGGAGTCTCCCCAGGGGAGTCAGTCCTCGTCTCGAGTGGGGCATGCACGTGCGCTTTCCTCCCGAGCTGTAGCAGCAGTGTCGTGCTTCTCTTCGCGTGGATCAAGGGATCAGGGCTTTCCCACGACGCTTCACATAGGGCTGTCCCACGTGCCACCGTGGTGTGAGTCGATCCTCGGATTGAAAGTCGAGGCAGTGCAGGGAAACAGGTTTCCCTGAATGGACGGAGACATCTGGTTGGACTCTGGGAATGGTGGCACGACGCTGGAGTTCCTCTCGCCTTTCCTGTGAAGAGCGCTCCTCTTGAGATTCGACGGGATCGCCGGAATTCTTTCCGACCACGCAGGGAAAGGATCCCTCCTCTCGAGCTAGGAGTCGGAAACGGGGCTCCTATGGATGTTGCCGGGACTCTCGTGCTTCCTCTCAAGTGGAGACGGGTATGTCGGGGAACTTCTTGAGTTGCAGCAAGGGTGTGAAGGACCCGTTGGAAGTTCCAGAGTTAGATGTGATTAGCCTCGAGACGCCTCTGCGGAAATGGGCCTCATCTCGCCTGGAGGCGAGAACCTCCTGGATTTTCTCGAGTTGCGGCAGGTGCTCTCGACTTACGACTGGGACCTCAGGGACCCGCTCTGGTGGCCTCAGGAAAGGCCATTCCCCATGCGAGTTGTCCGGGGGCCTCTCGGGATTCTCTCCGTCGATGCCGGGGCCTAAGTCCTTGTGTGGAGTCAGTGCCGGAACGTGAGGATTCCTCTCCAGTGCTGACATGGATCTTGGGTACTTCTGGAGTCTCCCCAGTGGAGTCAGTCCTCGTCTCGAAGGGAGGCATGCACGTGCGCTTTCCTCCCCAGCTTTTGCAGCAGTGTCACGCTTCCCTTTGCTTGGATCAAGGGATCTGTGGCTTTTCCTCGAGGATTTTCCCGCAGGCTTTCCCACAGGGCTGTCCCACGTGCCACGCGGTTTGAGTCGATCCTCGTTGAAAGTCGAGGGAGTGCAGGGAAACAGTTTCCCTGGAATGGACTGAGACATCTGGGGGACTCTGGGAATGGTGGCACGACCCTGGAGTTCCTCTCGCCTTTCCTGTGAAGAGCGCCTCCCCTTGAGATGCGACGGGAATGACGGGAATTCTTTCCCACGAAGGGAAGGATCCCTCCTCTCGAGCTAGGAGGCGGAAATGGGGCTCCTCTGGATGTGGGCGGGACTCTCGTGCTTCCTTTCGAGTGGAGACAGGTATGTCCGGGAACTTCTTGAGTTGCAGCAAGGGTGTGAAGAAAACCCTTTGGAAGTTCCAGAGGTGTGTGATTAGCTTGGAGACGCCTCAGCGGAAATGGGCCTCATCTCGCCTGGAGGGGAGACCTCCTGGATTTTCTCGAGTTGCGGCAGGTGCTATCGACTTACGTCGGGGACCTCAGGGACCCGCTCTGGTGGCCTCAGGAAAGGCCAGTCCCCTTGCGAGTTGCTCGGGGGCTCTCGGGATTCCTCTCCCATCGATGCCGGGCCTAAGACCTTGTGTGGAGTCGTGCCGGAAACTGAGGATTCCTCTCCAGTGCTGAAGATGGATCATGGTGTACTTCTGGAGTCTCCGCAGGCAGTCAGTCCTCGTCTCGTGTGGGGGCATGCACGTGCGGCTTTCCTCCCGAGCTGTAGCAGGAGTGTCATATTTCCCGTCGAGTCGATCAAGGGATCAGTGGCTTTCCCTCGAGCTTTCCCAGGGGCTTTCCACAGGGCTGTCTGCACGTGCCACCGTGGTGTGAGTCGATCCTCGG
>NW_017219213.1:0-11510 GCF_001704415.2 Capra hircus | reverse complement strand
CTTGATCCACGGGAAGGGAAGCGTGAATCTGCTGCTTCAGCTGGGGGAGGAAGCGCACATGCATGCCCCACTCGAGACGACGAAAGACTCCCTGTGGAGACTCCAGAAGTAGCCCAAGATCCATGTCAGCACTGGAGAAGAATCCTCAGGTTCCGGCACCGACTCCACAACAAGGTCTTAGGCCCGGCATCGACGGTAGAGGAATCCCGAGAGGCCCGAGCAACTCGCATGCGGACTGGCCTTTCCTGAGGCCACCAGAGCGGGTCCCTGAGGTCCCCGTCGTAAGTCGAGAGCACCTGCCGCAACTCGAGAAAATCCAGGAGGTTTTCCCTCCAGGCGAGATGAGGCCCATTTCCGCAGAGGCGTCTCGAGGCTAATCACACCTATCCTCTGGAACTTCCAAAGGGTCATTCACACCCTTGCTGCAACTCAAGAAGTTCCCGACATACCCGTCTCCACTTGAGAGGAAGCACGAGAGTCCCGCTCACATCCAGAGGAGCCCCCGTTTCCGCTCCTAGCTCGAGAGGAGGGATCCTTTCCTTGCGTGGTCGAGAAAGATTTCCCGGCGTTCCCGACGCCTCTCAAGAGGTGGCGCTCTCCAGAGGAAAGGCGAGAGGAGCTCCATGGTCGTGCCACCAATCCCAGAGTCCCCAGATGTCTCAGTCCATTCCAGGGAGACCTGTTTCCCTGCACTGCCTCGACTTTCAAGCCGAGGATCGACTAACACCACGGTGGCACGTGGGACAGCCCTGTGGGAAATCCTCGTGGGAAAGCCTTGTTGGAAAGCATCGTGGGAAAGCCTCGAGGGAAAGCCACTGATACCTTGATCCATGCGACTGGAGCATGACACTGCTGCTACAGCTAGGGAGGAAAGCGCAGGTGCATGCCCCACTCGAGACGAGGACTGACTCCCCTGGGGAGACGCCAGAAGTACCCCAAAATCCATGTCAGAACTGCACAGGAAACCTCAGATTCCGGAACAGACTCGCACAAGGTGTTAGGCCCCCGGCATCGACGGGAGAGGAATCCCGAGAGGCCCGAGCAACTCGCATGGGGACTGGCCTTTTCTGAGGCCCCCAGAGCGGGTCCTTGAGGTCCCCGTCGTAAGTCGAGAGCAACTGCCCTATCTCGAGAAATCCAGGAGGTTCTCCCCTCCAGGCGAGATGAGGCCCATTTCTGCTGAGGCGTCTCCAGGCTAATCACACCTAATCTCTGGAACTTCCAAACGGTGCTTCACACCCTGGCTGCAACTCAAGATGTTCCCGACATACCGTCTCCATCGAGAGGAAGCACGAGAGTCCCGCTCACATCCAGTGGAGCACCGTTTCTGCCTACTAGCTCGAGAGGAGGAATCCTTCCCCTGCGTCATCGGGAAAGAAATCCCGGCGTTCCGTCGCATCTCAAGAGGAGGCGCGCTCCACAGGAAAGGCGAGAGGAACTCCAGGGTCGTGCCACCTTTCCCAGAGTCCCCAGATGTCTCAGTCCATTCCAGGGAAACCTGTTTTCCTGCACTGGCTCGACATTCAAGCCGAGGATCGACTCACATCACGGTGGCACGTGGTAGCAACCATGTGGGAAAGCGTCGTGGGAAAGCCTCGTGTGAAAGTCTCCAGGGAAAGCCACAGATCCCTTGATCCCCGCGAAGGGAAGCGTGACAATGCTGCTACAGTTCGGGAGGAAATTGCACGTGCATGCCCCCACTCGAGACGAGGACTGACTCCCCTGGGGAGACTCCAGAAGTACCCCAAATCCATGTCAGCACTGGAGAGGAATCCTCAGGTTCCGGCACCGACTCCTCTCAAGACCTTAGGCCCCGGCATTGAAGGGAGAGGAATCCCGAGAGGCCCACGAGCAACTCGCATGGGGTCTGGCCTTTCCTGAGGCCATCAGAGCGGGTCCCTGAGGTCGCCCTTGTAAGTCGAGAGCAACTGCCTCAACTCGAGATAATCCAGGAGGTTCTCCCCTCCAGGCGAGATGAGGCCCATTTCCGCAGAGGCGTCTCGAGGCTAATCACACGTAACCTCTGGAACTTCCAAGGGTCTTTCACACCCTTGCTGCAACTCAAGAAGTTCCCCGACATACCCGTCTCCACTCGAGAGGAAGCACGAGAGTCCCGCCCACTTCCCGAGGAGCCCCGTTTTCCGCCTCCTAGCTCGAGAGGAGGGATCCTTTCCCTGCGATGTCGGGAAAGAATTCCCGGCGTTCCCGTCGCATCTCAAGAGGAAGCGCTCTCCACAGGAAATGCGAGAGGAATTCCAGGGTCGTGCCACATTCCCAGAGTCCCCCAGATGTCTCAGTCCATTCCAGGGAAAACCTGTTTTCCCTGCACAGCCTCGACCTTCAAGCGAGGATTGACTCACACCACGGTGGCACGTGGGACAGCCCTGTGGGAAAGCCTCGTGGGAAAGCCTCGTGAGAAATCCTCGTGGGAAAGCCTCGAGGGAAAGCCACAGATCCCTTGATCCACGCGAAAGGAAGCGTGACACTGCTGCTACAGCTCGGGAGGAAATCGCACGTGCATGCCCCCACTCGGAACGAGGACTGACTCTTCTCGGAGACTCCAGAAGTACCCGAAGGTCCATGTCAGCACTGGAGAGGAATCCTCAGCTTCCGGCACCAACTCCATACAAGGTCTTAGGCCCCGGCATCGACGGGAGAGAAATCCCGAAAGGCTCCCGAGCAACTCGCATGGGGACTGGCCTTTCCTGAGGCCACCAGAGGGTGTCCCTGTGGTCCCCGTCGTAAGTCGAGAGCACCTGCCGCAACTCGAGAAAATCCAGGAGGTTGTCCCCTCCAGGCGAGGATGAGGCCCATTTCCGCTGAGGCGACTGGAAGCTAATCACACCTAATCTCTGGAACTTCCAAAGGGTCCTTCACAGCCTTGCTGCAACTCAAGAAGTTCCCCGACATACCCGTCTCCACTCAAGAGGAAGCACGAGAGTCCCGCCCACATACAGAGGGGCCCCGTTTCTGCCTCCTAGCTCGAGAGGAGGGATCCTTTCCTTTCGTGGTCGGCAAAGAATTCCCGGCGTTCCCGTCGCATCTCAGGAGGAGGCGCTCTCCACAGGAAAGGCGAGAGGAACTCCAGGGTCCTGCCACCATTCCCAGAGTCCCCAAGATGTCTCAGTGCATTCCAGGGAAACCTGTTTTCCCTGCACTGCCTCGACATTCAAGCCGTGGATCGACTCACATCACGGTGGCACGTGGGACAACCATGTGGGAAAGCCTCGTGGGAAAGCCTCGTGTGAAAGCCTCCAGGGAAAGCCATAGATCCCTTGATCCACGCGAAGGGAAGCGTGACACTGCTGCTACAGCTGGGGAGGAAAGCGCACGTACATGCCCCCACTCGAGACGGGGACTGACTCCCCTGGGGAGACTCCAGAATTTCACTAAAATCCATGTCTGCACTGGAGAGGAAACCTCAGGTTCCAGCACCGACTCCACACAAGGTCTTATGCCCCGGCATCGAAGGGAGAGGAATCCCGAGAGAACCCCGAGCAACTCGCAAGGGGACTGGCCTTTCCTGATGCCACCAGAGCGGGTCCCTGAGTTCCCCGTCGTCAATCGAGAGCACCTGTCACAACTTGAGAAAATCCTGGAGGTTCTACCCTCCAGGCCAGATGAGGCCCGTTTCCGCTGAGGCGTCTGGAGGCTAATACACCTGGCCTCTGGAAATTCCTACGGGTCCTTCACACACTTGCTGCAACTCAAGAAGTTCCCCGACATAACCCTCTCCCCTCAAGAGGAAGAACGAGAGTCCCGCCCACATCCAGAGGAGCCCCGTTTCCGCCTCATAGCTTGAGAGCAGGGATCCCTTCAATGCGTGGTCAGGAAAGAATTCCCTGCGTTACCGTTGCATCTCAAGAGGAGGCGCTCTCCACAGGAAAGGCGAGAGGAACTCCAGGGTCGTGCCACCATTCCCAGAGTCCCCCAGATGTCTCCGTCCATTCCAGGGAAACCTGTTTTCCCTTCACTGCCTCGACTTTCAAGCTGAGCATCGACTCACACCACCGTGACACGTGGGAGAGCCCTGTGGGAAAGCCTCCTGGGAAAGCCTCGTGGTGAAAGCCTCGAGGGAAAGCCACAGATCCCTTGATCCTCGCGAAGGGAAGCTCAACACTGCTGCTGCAGCTCGGAGGAAAGTGCACTTGCATGCCCCACTCATTACGAGGACTGACTCCCCTGGGGAGACTCCAGAATACCCCAAGATCCATGTCAGCACTGGAGAGGAATCCTCAGGTTCTGGCACCGACTCCACACAAGGTCTTTGGCCTGGGCATCCACGGGAGAGGAATCCCGAGAGGCCCCAGAGTAACTCGCAAGGAAATGGCCTTTCCCGAGGCCACCAGAGCGTGTCCCTGAGGTCCCCGTCGTAAGTCGAGTGCACCTGCCGCAACTCGAGAAAATCCAGGAGGTTCTACCCTCCAGGCTAAATGAGGCCCATTTCCACTGAGGCATCTCGAAGCTAATCACACCTAAATCTGGAAATTCCAAAGGGTCCTTCACACCCTTGCTGCAACTCAAGAAGTTCCCTGACATACCCATCTCCACTCGAGAGGAAGCACGAGAGTCCCGACCACATCCAGAGGAGCCCCGTTTCCACCTCCTAGCTCAAGAGGAGGGATCCTTTCCCTGCGTGCTCGGGAAAGAATTCCCGGCGTTCCTGTCGCATCTCAAGAGGAGGCGCTCTCCACAGGAAAGGCGAGAGGAACTCCAGGGTCATGCCACCATTCCTAAAGTCCGCCAGATGTCTCAGTCCATTCCAGGGAAACCTGTTTTCCCTGCACTGTTTTGACTTTCGAGCCGAGGATAGACACACACCACGGTGGCACGTGGGACAGCCCTGTGGGAAAGCCTCGTGGGAAAGCCTCGTGGGAAAGCCTCGAGGGAATGCCACAGATCCCTTGTTCCACTCGAAGGGAAGCGTGACACTGCTGCTACAGCTCGGGAGGAAAGCGCCCGTGCATGCCCCCACCCGAGACGAGGACTGACTCCCCTGGGGAGACACCAGAAGTACCCCAAGATCCATGTCAGCACTGGAGAGGAATTCTCAGGTTCCGGTACCGACTCCAGTCCAGGTCTTAGGCCCCGGCATCGACGGGAGAGGAATCCCGAGAGGCCCCCAAGCAACTCGCATGGGTACTGGCCTTTTCTGAGGCCACCAGAACAGGTCCCTGATGTTCCCGTGGTAAGTCTAGAGCACCTGCCGCAACTCGAGAAAATCCAGGAAGTTCTCCCCTCCTGGCGAGATGAGGCCCATTTCCGCTGAGGCGTCTCGAGGCTAAGCACACCTAACATCTGGAACTTCCAAAGGGTCCATCACACCCTTGCTGCAACTCAAGAAGTTCCCCGACATACTCGTCTCCACTCGAGAGGAAGCACGAGAGTCCCGCCCACATCCAGAGGAGCCCCGTTTCCGCCTCCTAGCTCGAGAGGAGGGATCCTTTCCCTGCATGGTCGGGAAAGAATTCCCGGCATTTCCGTCGCATCTCAAGAGGAGGCGCTCTCCACAGGAAAGGCGAGAGGAACTCCAGGGTCGTGCCACCATTCCCAGAGTCCCCCAGATGTCTCAGTCCATTCCTGGGAAACCTGATTTCCCACCACTGCCTCCACTTTCAAGCCGAGGATCGACTCACACCACGGTGACACGTGGGACAGCCTTGTGGGAAAGCCTCGTGGGAAAGCCTCGTGGGGAAGCCTCGAGGGAAAGCCCCTGATCCCTTGATCCACGCGAAGGGAAGCACGACACTGCTGCTACAGCTTGGGAGGAAAGCGCACGTGCATGCTCCACTCGAGACGAGGACTGACTCCCCTGGGAGACTCCAGAAGTACCGCAAATCCATGTCAGCATTGGAGAGGAATCCTCAGATTCCGGCACCGACTCCACACAAGGTCTTAGGCCCCGGCATCGACGGGAGAGCAATCCCGAGAGGCCCCCGAGCAACTCGCATGGGGACTGGCCTTTCCTGAGGCCACCAGAGCGGGTCCCTGAGGTCCCCGTCGTAATGAGAGAACACCTGCACCAACTCGAGAAAATGCAGGAGGTTCTCCCCTCCAGGGGAGATGAGGCCCATTTCCTCTGAGGCGTCCCCAGGCTAATCACACCTAACCTCTGGAACTTCCAAAGGGGCCTTCACACCCTTGCTACAACTCAAGAAGTTCCCCGACATACCCGTCTCCACTCAAGAGGAAGGACGAGAGTCCCGCCCAATCCAGAGGAGCCCCGTTTCCGCCTCCTAGCTCGAGAAGAGGGATCCTTTTCCTGCGTCGTCGGGAAAGAATTCCCGGCGTTTCCGTCGCAACTCAAGAGGAGGCGCTCTAAACAGGAAAGGCGACAGGAACTCCAGGGTCATCCCACCATTCCCAGAGTCCCCCAGATGTCTCAGTCTATTCCAGGGAAACCTGTTTTCCCTGCACTGCCTCGACTTTCAAGCCGAGGATCGACTCACACCATGGTGGCACGTGGGACAACCCTGTGGAAAAGCCTCGTGGGAAAGCCTCATGGGAAAGCCTCGAGGGAAAGCCACATGTCCCTTGATCCAAGCGAAGGGAATCGTGACACTGCTGCTACAGCTCGGGAGGAAAGCGCACTTGCATGCCCACACTCGAGACCAAGACTGACTCCCCTGGGGAGACTACAGAAGTACCCCAAGATCCATGTCAGCCCTGGAGAGGAATCCTCAGGTTCCGGCACCGACTCCACACAAGGTCTTAGGCCCCGGCACTGACGGGAGAGGAATCCCAGAGTTCCCTTGCAACTTGCATGGGGACTGGCCTTTCCTGAGGCCACCAGAGCGGGTCCCTGAGGGCCCCGTCGTAGGTCGAGAGCACCTGCCGCAACTTGAGAAAATCCAGGAGGTTCTCCCCTCCAGGCGAGATGAGGACCATTTCCGCTGAGGTGTCTCAAAGCTAATCACACCTAAACTCTGGACCTTACAAAGGATCCTTCACACCCTTGCTGCAACTCAAGAAGATCCCCAACATACCCGGCTTCACTCGAGAGGAAGCACGAGAGTCCCGCCCACATTCAGAGGAGCCCCGATTCCCCCTCCTAGCTCAAGAGGAGGGATCCTTTCCCTCAGTGATCGGGAAAGAGTTCCCAGTGTTCCCGGCGCATCTCAAGAGGAGGCGATCTCCACAGGAAAGGCGAGAGGAACTCCAGGGTCTTGCCACCATTCCCAGAGTCCCCCAGATGTCTCAGTCCATTCCAGGGAAATCTGTTTTCCCTGCACTGCCTCGACTTTCAAGCCGAGGATCGACTCACACAGCGGTGACACGTGGGTCAGCCCTGTGGGGAAAGCCTCGTGGGAAAACCTCGAGGGAAAACCACAGATCCCTTGATCCACGCGAACGGAAGCGTAACACTGCTGCTACAGCTCTGGAGGCAAGCGCACGTGCATGCCCCCACTCGAGACGAGGACTGACTCCCCTGGGGAGACTCCAGAAGTAACCCAAGACCCATGTCAGCACTGGAGAGGAATCCTCAGGTTCAGGCACCGACTCCACACAAGGTCTTAGGTCCCGGCATCGATGGGAGAGGCATCCCGAGAGGCCCCCGAGCAACGCGCATATGGACTGGACTTTCCTGAGGCCACCAGAGCGGGTCCCTGAGATACCCGTCGTATGTCGAGAGCACCTGCAGCAACTCGAGAAAATCTAGGAGGTTCTCCCCTCCAGGCGAGGTGAGGCTACTTTCTGCTGAGGCGTCTTGATGCTAATCACACCTACCCTCTGGAACTTTCAAAGGGTCCTTCACACCCTTGCTGCAACTCAACAAGTTCCCGGATATACCCGTCTCCACTCGAGAGGAAGCACGAGCGTCCCGCCCACATCCAGAGGAGCCCCGTTACTGCCTCCTAGCTCGAGAGGTGGGATCCTTTCCCCGCAGGCTCGGGAAAGATTCCCGGCGTTCCCGTTGCATCTCAAGAGGAGGCGCTCTCCACCTGAAAGGCGAGAGGGACTCAAGAGTCGTGCCACCATTCCCAGATACCCCAGATGTCTCAGTCCATTCCACGGAAGCCTGTTTTCCCGGCATTGCATCAACTTTCAGGCCGAGGATCGACTGACACGACGGTGGCACATGGGACATCACTGTGGGAAAGCGACGTGGGAAAGCCTCGTGGAAAGCCTCGAGGGAAAGCCACTGATCCTAGGATACACGGGAAGGGAAGCGTGACACTGCTGCTACAGCTCGGGAGGAAAGCGCACGTGCATGCCCCCACTCGAGACAAGGACTGACTCCCCTGAGGAGACTCCAGAAATACCCCAAGATCCATGTCAGCACTGGAGAGGAATCCTCAGGTTCCGGCACCGACTCCACACAATGTCTTAGGCATCGGCATCGACAGGAGAGGAATCCCGAGAGGCCCCCTAGCAACTCGCATGGGGACTGGCGTTTCCTGAGGCCACCAGAGCGGGTCCCTGAGGTCCCCGTCGTAAGTCGAAGAGCACCTGCCGCAACTCGAGAAAATCCAGGAGGTTCTACCCACCAGGCGAGATGAGGCCCATTTCCGCTGAGGTGTCTCGAGGCTAATCACACCTAACCTCTGGAACTTCCAGAGGGTCCTTCACACCCTTGCTGCAACTCAAGAAGTATCCCCGACATACCAGTCTCCACCCGAGAGGAAGCACGAGAGACCCGCCCACATCCAGAGGAGCCCCGTTTCTGCCTCCTAGCTCGAGAGGAGGGATCCTTTCCCTGCAGGTTCGGGAAAAATTCCCGGCGTTCCCGTCGCATCTCAAGAGGAGGCGCTCTCCACAGGAAAGGCGAGAGGAACTCCAGGGTCGTGCCACCATTCCCAGAGTCCCCCAGATGTCTCAGTCCATTCCAGGGAAACCTGTTTTCCCTGCACTGCCTCGACTTTCAAGCCGAGGATCGGCTCACACCACGGTGACACGTGGGACAGCCCTGTGGGAAAGCCTCGTGGGAAAGCCTCGTGGGAAAGCCTCGAGGGAAAGCCACAGATCCCTTGATCCACGCCAAGGGAGGCGTGACACTGCTGCTACAGCTCCGGAGGAAAGCGCACGTGCATGGCCCCACTCGAGACGAGGACTGACTCCCCTGGGGAGACTCCAGAAGTACCCAAGATCCATGTCAGCACTGGAGAGGAATCCTCAGGTTCCGGCACCGACTCCACACAAGGTCTTAGGCCCTGGAATAGACGGGAGAGGAATCCCGAGAGGCCCCGAGCAACTCGCATGGGGACTGGCCTTTCCTGAGGCCACCACAGCGAGTCCCTGAGGTCCCCTTCGTAAGTCGAGAGCACCTGACGGAACTCGAGAAAATCCAGGAGGTTCTCCCCTCCAGGCGAGATGAGGCCCATTTGCGCTGAGGCGTCTCGAGGCTAATCACACCCTAACCTCTGGAACTTCCAAAGGGTCCTTCACACCCTTGCTGCAACTCAAGAAGTTCCCCGACATACCCGTCTCCACTCGAGAAGAAGCACGAGAGTCCTGCCACATCCAGAGGAGCCTCGTTTCCGCCTCATGGCTCGAGAGGAGGGATCCTTTCACTGCGTGGTCGGGAAAGAATTCCCGGCTTTCCCCTCGCATCTCAAGAGGAGACGCTCTCCACAGGAAAGGCGAGAGGAACTCCAGGGTCGTGCCACCATTCCCAGAGTCCCCCAGATGTCTCCAGTCCATTCAAGGGAAACCTGTTTTCCCTGCACTGCCTCGACTTTCAAGCCGAGGATCGACTCACACAACGGTGACACGTGGGTCAGCCCTGTGGGAAAGCCTCGTGGGAAAGCCTCGTGGGAAAGCCTCTTGGGAAAGCCTCGTGGGAAAACCTCGAGGGAAAGCCACAGATCCCTTGATCCACGCGAAGGGAAGCGTGACACTGCTGCTACAGCTCTGGAGGAAAGCGCAACTGCATGCCCCCACATGAGACGAGGACTGACTCCCCTGGGGAGTCTCCAGAAGTAGCCCAAGATCCATGTCAGCACTGGAGAGGAATCCTCAGGTTCAGGCACCGACTCCACACAAGGTCTTAGGTCCCGGCATCGATGGGAGAGGAATCCCGAGAGGCCCCCGAGAAACGCGCATGTGGGACTGGCCTTAACTGAGGCCACCAGAGCGGGTCCCTGTGATCCCCGTAGTACGTCGAGAGCACCTGCAGCAACTCGAGAAAATCCAGGAGGTTTTCCCCTCCAGGCGACATGAGGCCCATTTCCGGAGAGGCGTCTCGAGGCTAATCAAACCTAAACTCTGGAACTTCCAAAGGGTCCTTCACACCCTTGATGCAACTCAAGAATTTCCCCGAAATACCCGTCTCCACTCGAGAGGAAGCACGAGAGTCCCGCCCACATCCAGAGGAGCCCCGATTCCACCTTTTAGCTCGAGAGGTTTGATCCTTTCCCTGCGTGGTCGGGAAAGAATTCGCGCATTTCCCGTCAAATCTCAAGAGGTGGCGCTCTCCAGAGGAAAGGCGAGAGGACTCCAGGGTCGTGCCACCATTCCCAGAGTCCCCCAGATGTCTCAGTCCATTCCAGGGAAACCTGTATTCCCTGCACTGCCTCGACTTTCAAGTCGAGGATCGACTCACACCACAGTGGCACGTGGTACAGCCCTGTGGGAAAGCCTCGTGGGAAAGCCTCAGGGAAAGCCACAGATCCCTTGATCCATGCGAAGGGAAGCGGGACACTGCTGCTACAGCTCGGGAGGAAAGCGCACGTGCATGGCCCCACTCCGAGACGAGTAGTGACACCCCTGGGGGACTCCAGAAGTACCCCATATCCATGTCAGAAGTGGAGAGGAATCCTCAGGTTCCGGCACCGACTCCAACACAAGGTCTTAGACCCCGGCATCGTCGGGAGAGGAATCCCGAGAGGCCCCAGAGCAACGCATATGGGGACTGGCCTTCCTGAGGCACCAGAGCGGGTCCTGTGGTCCCCATCGTAAGTCGAGAGCACCTGCCGCAACTCCAGAAAATCCAGGAGGTTCTCCCCTCCAGGCGAGATGAGGCCCATTTCGCTGAGGCAACTAGGGGGTAATCACACTTAAACTCTGGAACTTCCAAAGGGTCCTTCACACCCTTGCTGCAAATCAAGAAGTTCCCCGACATACCCGTCTCCACTCTAGAGGAATCGGAGAGTCCCGTCCATATCCAGAGTGGCCCCGTTTGCCTGCTAGCTCGAGAGGAGGGATCCTTTCCCTGTGTGGTCGAGAAAGAATTCCTAGCGTTCCCGTCGCATCTCAAGAGGAGGCGCTCTCCACAGGAAAGGCGAGAAGAACTCCAGGATCAGGGCCCCATTCCCAGAGTCCGCCAGATGCCTCAGTCCATTCCAGGGAAACCTGTTTTCCCAGCACTGCCTCGACTGTCAAGCCGAGGATCGACTCACTCCACGGTGGCACGTGGGGACAGCCCTGTGGGAAAGCCTCGTGGGAAAGCCTCGTGGGAAAGCCTCGAGGGAAAGCCCCTGATCCCTTGATCCACGCGAAGGAAGCGCGACACTGCTGCTACAGCTCGGGAGGAAAGCGCACGTGCATGCCCCCAGAGTCGAGGACTGACT